>NW_016816813.1:993719-998308 GCF_001698545.2 Rhinopithecus bieti
TTTTTTTTTTTTGAGACGGAGTCTTGCTCTGTCACCTAGGCTGGAGTGCAGTGGCATGATCTTGGCTCACTGCAACCTCCGCCTCCTGGATTCAAGGAATTCTCCTGCTTCAGCCTCCTGAATAGCTGGGATTACAGGTGCATGCCACCAGGCCCAACTAATTTTTTTGTATTTTTTTTTTTTTAGTAAAGACAGGGTTTCACCATGTTGACCAGACTGGTCTCAAACTCCAGACCTTGTGATCCGCCCACTTCAGCCTCCCAAAGTGCTGGGATTACAGGCGTGAGCCCTCACGCACAGCCTAATTTACTTTATAGATTTCTCCCCTGAATTGCAAATAGTTAAAATTTCTGAAACGGCTGTCCTCTGGATGAGTACTACTATATTATGCATACTACAAACACATGTATATTGGCACTTAAAACATGCTTACACACGTGTGCAAAGAAACACACAGCAGTTGATCCAAGTTTGGGCACTTGATCCAAGCCGGACCAGTTACAGTAGGGTCAATTAAAACCAGCGGAGGAAGACTCTTATCACCTCTTAGGTCACAAACTGGAAGGATAGGCTGGCAGCTCTCATGGTCTCCACTTCAAGCAAATGCCTATCAACTCTAAGTGATAATAACGCAGACCAGAAGAAAAATTTCTCCAAATATATCATATTTATGGTATCACATCACATACCTAGAAAGTTCTCACAGAGTCACGAGTTTCTGAAACCACATTTACTTCCTTTTAGTCTTACCCTAGCACTGTCCACGAGGAATTTTACATGAACCCATAGACCCACCTGTTTTTTTTGAGATGGGTTTTGTCCTTTGCAACCAAGAGTGCTAATTACATACATAGATGTGCAATACATATACCCAAATAATTTACCAAACTGTATGTCTCTTGTTTATATATTCTAAAGTGCTTAATAGTATCTTTAACTCAGGATCTAGATTAGACTGAAATTGAAACCCAGCTTCACCATTTCCTATCTGTGTGAGGGCAACCTTCTGTACATTTCTGAATTTGTTTCCTCGTTTGTAAAACAGGAACAACTTATTAGATATACCTCCCAAATATACTTTGAATCCATCTTCTTATATATCCATCTCTACTGCCACCAATACCTCTCATCCAGATTGTTAAATACCATACTGCAGACCAAACGCTATTTTGTAATATGGAAATCGAATCAGTTCTCGGCTTAAAATCTTTGATTGGCTTCTGATTGCACTGAACTCTGCTTTCTTGTCTATCCTTATCTTGCATCACTCTCCATCCCTCACCTGTGATGCTCTAGCCACACTAACCTTTTTCTGTTCCTAAAATATGTTAAGCTCCTTCCCCCTTCAAAGCTTTTACACTTGCTCTTCCTTCGGCCTGAAATGCTTTTGTCTCAGATCTTCACAAGGCTAGTTCCCTATCATTCAGGTCTTAACTCCAATATCATTCCCTCAAGGAGACCTTTTCTGACCATATTCCATAAAGTAAAAGCAGCAGCAGAAGCATTACCACCACCAATACACTCTATAGCATTACTCTTACTTCATTAAAAAATAAAAACAAAAAAAAAATCAGTTTCGGCCGGGTGTGGCGGTTCACACCTGTAATCCCAGCACTTTGGGAGGCAGAGCTGGGTGGATCACGAAGTCAGGAAATCAAGACCATTCTGGCTAACATGGTGAAACCCTGTCTCTACTAAAAATACAAAAAATTAGCCGGGCGTGGTGGTGGGCACCTGTAGTCCCAGCTACTCAGGAGGCTAAGGCATGAGAATCACATGAACCTGGGAGGCAGAGGTTGCAGTGAGCGGAGATTACGCCTCTGCACTCTAGCCTGGGTGACACATCAAGGCTATGTTTCCAAAAAAAAAAAAAAAAGAAGGCACTCTTCATAATATTCTTTTTTTTTTTTTGAGACAGAGTCTTGCTCTGTCGCCCAGGCTGGAGTACAGTGGCGCAATCTCGGCTCACTGCAACCTCTGCCTCCCAGGTTCAAGAGATTCTCCTGCCTCAGCCTCGTGAGTAGCTGGGATTACAGGTGCATGCCACCATGCCCGGCTAATTTTTGTATTTTTAATAGAGACAGGGTTTCACCATATTGGTCAGGCTGGTCTCGAACTCCTGACCAGGTGATGTGCCCGCCTCGGCCTCCCAAAGTGCTGGGATTACAGGTGTGAGCCACTGCGCCCAGCCAATATTCTTTTTCAACTTCTTTATTTTGATTGATGATTACAGAAAAGTTAGCAGAAAAATAGCACCTCACTTCTCCCAACATTAACATCTTACATAACTATGGTACAACTATCAAAACCAGGAAAATAGTATTGGTGCAATACTATCAATTTAACTGTAGCTCTTATTCATTTCACCAGTTTTTCCACTAATGTCCTTCTATTCCAGGATCCTATCCACAAGCCCATGTTGCATTTAGTTGTTATTTCTCCTACTCTCATCCAATCTGTGGCAGTTCCTTTATCCTTCAGTCTGTTACAGTCTTGACACCTTAAAGAATATTAGCCATTTTGTAGGCTATCAATCAATTTGGAATTGTTTAATCTTTCCTCATTATTACAGTAAGATTATACATTTTTGGCAAGAATAAAACAGAAATAATATTGTATTCTTCTTAGTGTATCATATCACAGGGTATATCAGCATGTCCTACTACTGGTGATGCTCACCTTGATCACTTAATTAAGATGGCATCTTCAGGCTTCTCCTTTAGTAAATATCTTGGGGAAGATACTTTGAAACTATGCAAATATCCTATTTCATTTCAAACTTTTGACCATTACTGCCAAGTGCCGTGGCTCGTGCCTGTAATCCCAGCACTCTGGGAGGTCGAGGTGGGAGAACTGCTCAAGTCCAGGAGTTTGAAAGAAGCCTTAGCGCAACACAGTGAGATGTGATCTCAAAAAATAAAAAATTAGCCAGTCGTAGTGGCATGCACCTGTAGTCCCAGCTACTCTGGACTCATTCTTTTAGTTGGCCCTTTATAGTTGAAAATTCATAAGTTTAATGTGGCTATGATATAACCAACTTATATAAATTGCAGTAGGAGATCAAAACAATTTCACCTTATAAAACTCTAACATCCCCATCCAGGTGCTACAGGTACATCAATCTATAACAAATACCCAAATCCTCCAAAATGAACTCATCCTTTCTCCCTCACTAAGACTTATTTTTATACCTAATCTCTCCATAGCAGCACAGCTCTCTATGGCTGAAACCTCAGAAACATTATTGGCTTGATTCTCTGTGATATTTAGCCCCATCCATGTGAACAACGTTCCACCTCTAAGAAGTTTCTCTCTCCCCTTGTCTTTTCCATTCCCACTACTGTAACTAACTCTACTTGGTCTGCCTAATACCTTGCCTGAATTACTGCAAACACTTTCTACTTCTTATTCCCAGCTCTTCCCCATTCCAGTCTTTCATCTTTCCTGTCACCAGATTAATCTTCCTAAGGGACAACTCTGTGGCCCACCTGTTTTCAAAAAAAAGTCAATAGCCTTCCTGGCCTTCTGAATGTAGCCCAAGCCGGGATTTATATATCTATAAAGAACTTCTATAAATAACCACTAAATTATCCTTCCTTTTGCCAATATCAAAACTATTTCAACCGCTCAAAGAGGATGCATACTGCAAATCAAGGACAAGCAAAACAAAAATTAAAAGAACCAAAGGGAAAAGACATCCAACTCAGCATGATTTCTGAACAAAGAATAAAACAAACACAACTACCACTTAAGATGGACAAAGCCAAAGAAAAGTCAAAAGTAAAAAAAAATTTTTAATCCCATTCATAGTTGAAAAATATTTGATTATGGGCAAGCTAGAATGTTATTCCTGAGAATGCAAATCTAAATCAAGTTCCTAGGCTCCAAAGACTGAAAGGAACCAGAGGAAATATTATTGTTGTGTTTCAACAATTCCAAGACTGTCCCAACTACATTCTAACTTTACTTATACTAAAGCACCCTAAGGTCAGTCCTCCATATAAAAGAAAACACCTACCATGGTACTATCACTGACCAGTTTTTTGCTTTTTAAAATATGCATTTTATCATATAACATAAAGTAAATAAAACAATATAAAAAGCTGATGCTTTCATCAAATTATTAATATTTTGAGGCCAAGTATGGTGGCTCATGCCCATAATCCCAGCATTTTGGGAGGCTGAGAAGGATTGCTTGAGGCCAGGAGTTCAAAACCAGCCTGGGCTACATAGCAAAACCTGCTCTCTATGAAAAAAAAAAAGAAAAACACATTAGCCAGGTGGCCGGGCGCAGTCACTCACACCTGTAATCCCAACACTCTGGGAGGCCAAGGCGGGTGGATCACCTGAGCTTAGGAGTTCAAGACCAGCCTGGGCAGCATGGTGAAACCCCATCTCTACTAAAAATAAAAAAATTAGTCAGGCATGGTGGCATGCGCTCATAGTCCCAGCACTTGGGAGGCTGAGGCAGGAGAACTGCTTGAGCCTTTCAGGCAGAGGTTGCAGGGAGACAAGATTGTACCACTGCACTCTAGCCTGGGCAACAGAGAGAGCCCTTGTCTCAAAAAAAAAAAGATAAAGTGTGTATA
>NW_016816813.1:998621-1006522 GCF_001698545.2 Rhinopithecus bieti
ATATATATATATATATATATTTGTCAGGCATGGTGACGTATGCCTGTAGTCCCAGCTACTTAGGAGGCTGAGGCAGGAGGGGCCCTTATGCCCAGGAGTTACAGTGAGGTATAACTGTACCACTGCACTCCAGCCTGGGCAACAGAGCAAGACTTTGTTTCTAAAAATAATAATAATTAATATTTTACCTCATGACAAATGAAGTTTGAAACATCTTCCCAGAAGGAGAAGAAATATCCCCTAGGAATAAATGATTCATTATTCACTAATTTGGTGTTTGCAGCCACTTCAGAGAACATAACTGGCACAAAAAAAGAGAGTCAATTGTATCTCTAAGGGAGCATATATTACTTGCAACATGAAAATCACAAAAATGGTTAACTTTAGATATCCATAAAACATAATAAAAGAAAACTTACCAAAAATTAATTATATTAAATAACCTCTAGAACAGGTATGGCAAATAGATTTGATCTTGCATACCAGCTCCAAAGGACAATGTGTTCTGAATAAGATACTTCCTATGAAGCTGTGCTATGGTTCATAGGCAAAAAGAACTAAAATCAATTAACAATGTTGGCTGTTAAATAATGTTATTTGTGTTGTTTATTTGCCATTCCTATGCTTCTGTATTTCAAATAATCCCACAAAATGTACAATTATAACATTACTTACTGCTTCAACAGAGTTACATTCTCGTCTTGTTTCTAAATAACGTAGTGCTCGTTTTTCTTCTTCTTTTAATTTAGCATCTGCCTGTCCAGAAGCAAAATAGCAATCATTTTAAGAATATCAAGAGAATTGCTCAAATTATCACATATGCTAAGTTCTAACTTACATATTTCATATAATTCTGTACACCATTTTGTTGTAAATACGAGGGTGCTTGTGTTCTATAAAATCTCTCTGTTGAATCCAAGTATGCCTTCTCAAAATTGTCCCTATAAATTTGAAGCTTATCCTCAGGATTAGAACAAAGGTTAACTGAAAAACAGAAAATAAAGTATTACTCCAATTATGATTAAAATCAATATTTTGGGTATAATAAATGAAATAAATATCGAGGAGTCACTATGTGCAAGGTAATAATGCTCAAGAGAACATATAATTTTTATAAGACAAAATCCTTCTGCATAAGAAGATGACAGCACAAAGCAGGAAAGTAACAAATAAATAATACAAATATAGACTATTTTATTTTTGAATAGGTAAGAGACTGACTTCTAACTGAATAATCAAGAAAACATTCACAGAAGCAATGGGATTTAAACTGAATCTTAAAGAATCAACTAGAATTTGCATAAATGGAGATTAGTAAGGTAAGTAAATATTCAGAAGCAGAAAAGCACAAGAAAATATGACTAGGTTGTCTAAGTGGATTGCAAGGTTAATAGAAGGTAAGGTAGAATGGTAAATTACAAATGGTTGTGAAGATGTCCTGGGCAACATAGTAAAATCATGTGTCTACAGAAAAATTAAGGCCGTGCACAAAGGCTCACACTTGTAATCCTAGCACTGTGGGAGGCCAAGATGGGCAGATTACTTGAAGTCAAGAGTTTAAGACCAGCCTGGCCACTATGGTGAAACCCTGTCTCTACTAAAAATACAAAAATTAGCTGGGCGTGATGTCACACACCTGTAATCTCAGCTATTCTGGAGGCTGAAGTATGAAAACTGCTTGGACCCGGGAAGTGGAGGTTGCAGTGAGCTGAGAGTATGCCACTGCACTTCAACCTGGGTGACAGAGTGAGATTCTGTCTCAAAAAAAGAAAAAAAAAAAAAGAAAAACATTAGCCAGGTGTGGTGGTACATGCCTGCAGTCCCAGCTACTCAGGAGGCTGAGATAGGAGGACTGTTTGAGCCTGAGAGGTGGAGGTTCAATGACCCATGATCACGTCACTGCACTCTAGCTTGGGCAACAGAGCAAAACCCCATCTCTTTAAAAAAAAAAAAAAAAAAGCATGGTGTAGCACTTAAGGGGTAAGTAGAAAAAATACCAATAAAATAGTGCTTAAACATTTATGAACAGCATATGGGTTAAACAACAGCAATAAGATCATTATAAGACGACTGTTTCAAAACTCTGCATGTAAAGTTTAATGTCTGGTGGCAGTTCAAATAAAAACAAATAAATTTCAGGAACACTGCTAATGAAAATCTAAAGGCTTGATAACTAAAGGATTATGGGGGCAATGAAGAAAAGCCAGTCAAAAATAACTCTATAGGTTCATTAACTCAATAAATACTTACCTAGAGTGATTTTGTGCCATGCATTCTATGTTCACTAAAGACACAGTGCTAATAACACAATTAAACAAAAGTACTATGCCAAGGAGGCACAGGTACTGTGAAGCACTGAATGACAGAACTTAACTTAGTCTGGGAATGAAGAAAGGCCTCCAGGAGGAGGATGAAGCGTGGGGAAGAGGCATACTCTAAGTAACAGGAAACAGATTAGAAGTCAGAGAGAATGTGCTCCTACATGCTCTCCTTTTCATTACTTTTCATGGAATTAACCTGCTTCCTGAAACATGAATACCTAACCTTTTAATGAACTAGTTACCTTTTATAAGCTATACATTCAAATTTATGTATCTAATTTACTTCACTAAAAAGACTTGCCAAGAAATTAATGGCATGAAAATATTAACCACATTAATATGAATTTGTATACACTTTTAAGCAGAATATAATTTGTGTACTCTTAAAAAAAATCTAGTACAAAAAGTAGATGTAACTTTGTATGCTAATAAACACAACTTTGTGCTATTCCGTAATTGTTCTACAATTTCCATGAAACAGAAATTATGATCATAAAAGTTCAGAACATACCATACGATTCTCTTACTCCAATAACCAGTTGAGAATCAAAAGCTTCTCCCAATCTCTCAGCATGTACCAGCTTCATTGCACTATCTTGGAGTCTGTTTTTTATATTTGAAAAGATTGACTCATTCCATGTATCAAGCATAAGCTAGGAAAACAAGAACAAATTGTAACATAATTTTCAATTATTAATACACAAAGTATCATGTACAAACACCAAAAAAGGAAATCAAATTCGTAGGCCTGGGCCAGGTGCAGTGGCTCATGCCTGTAGTCCCACCAATTTGGGAGGCCGAGGCAGGTGGATCGCTGGAGTCCATGAGTTCGAGACCAGCCTGGGTAGCAGGGCAAACTCCTCTCTCTATAAAAAAAACACGCACACACACAAAAAAATAGCCAGGCATGGTGGTGCACACCTGTAGTCCCAATGAGCCGAGACCATGCCACTGCACTCCAGCCTGGGTGACAGAGTAAGACCCTGTCTCAAAATAACTTAGGTTGCATTCACTCAAATACTTCAGAGAAGCAGTATATTTAGCATAATGGTAAACAAGGGTCGACTAAGTGTGGTCTAATCCCAAAACCTTGGGAGGCCAACGTGGGAGGATCACTTGAGGCCAGGAGTTTGAGAGCAGCCTTGGCAACACAGTAAGACCCATCTCAACGACAACAAAAAATACAAAAATTTGCTAGGCATGCTGGCATGCACTTGTACTCCCAGCTACTTGGGAGGCTGAGGTGGGAGGATCACTTAAGTCCAAGAGGGCAAGGCTGCAGCAAGCCCAGATCACACCATTCCACTCTAGCCTGGGCAACACAGCAAGACCCCATTTCAAACAAAACAAAAGTAAATAAAGAACAAATGTTTCAGAATCCAACATAACTGGAATTCAATCCCAGCTGTTACTTATTTATCTGCTTTCTTATGTGTAAAATGGTCAAAATAATAGTGCAAATTTCAGTGGTTGTAAAAATTAACTATGATAATACATGGAAAATGTTTATTTTCCTATAGTTCCATGGTTGAATTTCAGATATACTGATGGTTTGAAATAGACATATACATATGTTTGTAAAGACACATAAAAAATGCAAAAAGGATCAACTGAAAATCTGATACTGGACCTTATAAAAGAGTAGGCAACTCTACTTTTTAGATGCTCCATTAAATGATAAAAATGGTATATAATCATCGGTGATTATATCAGTACTCTAAGAAACTTGGTCAGATGTAGGAGATACATTAATAACAGCAACAATAACAACAAGAGTTAACAGTTTTCTAACACTCATTCTGTACCTGGGACTGCTGTATGTACTGTCCACATATAACTCATTTAATCCTCATAATCTTGATATAGGTACTATGATTATCCCCCCTTTAGATACGTGAAACCTGGGGTACAGATAGCAAAGCTAACTTTCCACATTTATGCATCTCATCAGTGGCAACACTGAGATGTGAATCCAAAAACTGTGGTCCCAGAATTGATACACTTAATCACTAAGTGGATGCTGCTTCCCACAACCAATAGAGAATGTCAAAACTTCCCACAACCAACAGAGAATGGCCAAAAAAAGAGGACAAGATTATGAGACTACAAATTAAATAGCAGCCAGAAGTGCTTTTCACTTTTATTTTTTTCTTGGCACTAATTTCCCATATTGCAGTGATTTCTATCACTGAAGAACCACCGGGTATCTAAATTTACAGAATCCCTGTCAACATCAGAGCAAATTTTAAGGCTGGGATGGGGCAACAATGCCCAGGTTACACTATTGTAATGCCGGAGTGTGTTACTATAACCATCACAGCAAACAGCAAATTGACTAAAGTTCAAATGGCATTTTTTACTTTTCAAATCTATGGTTCCATTTGATTCTTAAAAGTGGAAAGATACATGGAAAATGAGGACAGAGGTTGAAGAGTTGAAAGGGCCCTAGGACCCTTCATATTCAGCACTGAGTTCTTTCCATTAAATCATGACTGGTTACTTGACACAAATTTTGAATAGAAAATAGGCACAGTACACACTGAATTTATAATAGAAGAATTAAGTAAAAGGGAAATTATAAACATAGCAGTTTAGCCACAATTAAATATAAAGATATCAGAAGGTAACCTAATAAAAGGAAATTTTTGAGAGAGGAGAAAAGTAATTTAATTTCTAGTAAGGGTATAGGCTGGGTGTGGTGGCTCATGCCTGTAATTCCAACAGTTTCGGAGGCCGAGACAGGCGGATCACCTGAGGGCAGGAGTTCGAGACCAGCCTGGCCAACATGGTGAAACCAGGTCTCTACTAAAAATACAAAAAAATAGCCAGGTGTGGTGGCGCATGCCTGTAGTCCCAGCTACTCAGGAGGCTGAGGCAGAAGAACTGCTTGAACCCGGGAGGTGGAGGCTACAGTGAGCAGAGATTGTGCCACTGCACACTCCAGCCTAGGCGACAGAGTGATGCTCCAGTTCTTTAAAAAAAAAAAAAAAAAAAAAAAGAGTATAAAGAAATATAATAAGAGACATAAAATACTGAAGATAATACCAGGAAAAGGAGAAAGTAAAAAGGAAAAGTAAAGGAGATAATGGTTGAAGACACAGATCTACAGCTTAAGACCACATAAAAAGATGAAACAAGACTGAAGCTAAAGACATAAATAAGAGTATTATTCAATAAAATCTAATAAGAGCTGAAAAGCAATTTACATGTGAAGTAGAAAAACCCACTTAAAAGTTTAAATTACTTTCAAATGCTTCCAAATCACCCTCTTTCTGAAGAATATTAGGAAAACAATGAGAAAAACAGTCTTACCTTTCGAACAATACTGTCTTCCACATTTGATTTTTTATTGCTGCCCTGTTTACCCATTAAAGTAATCTCTAGTTGACAAAAAGGTTTTGGTAAAATATCACATTGTGTAAAGAACTTTCTCCATTCAACAATATATGCTTTTAGCAAAGCTGTATCATCTTGATGGCTCAGTACTCGCTGAAAAAAAGAGGTGTACCAATTTGAAATAAATGCAGTTGCTTTGAAAAATTAAGAACAAAACATATCATCCCAAAATTTAAATTGTACATAATTTTTAAATTATTGTACAAGCTCTTATATCCAAAAGAAATTAAAACATGTTCACAAAAAAAACTTGTATACGAATGTTCATAGCAGCATTATTCAAAAGAGATAAAAAGTAGAAACAACCCAAATATCCACTAGCTGAAATATGGATAAACAATATAGGGGCCAGGCATGGTGGCTCATACCTGTAGTCCCAGCACTTTGGGAGGCTGAGGCGGGAGGATTGCTTGAGCTCAGGAATTTGAGACCAACCTGGGCAACACAGCAAGACCTCATCTCTACAAATAAAACAAAAAATTAGCTGGGTGTGGTGGTGCGTGCCTGTGGTCCCAGCTACTTAGGAGGTTGAGGATTGCTTCAGAGGCTACAGTAAGCTGTGATTTGGCCACTGCACTCTGGCCTGGGTGACAGAAAAATACCCTGTCTCAAAAAGAAAAAAAAAAAAACTAAACAAATGAAAAAAGAAACCAAAAAACCCCACAATATATGGCATATCCAAACAACAGATATTATTCGGCCATAAAGAGAAACAAGTATTGTGAAAGAAACTAGTGACAAAAGGCCATATATTATTATTCCAATTATAGAAAATGTCAAATATAGAAATATCCATAGGGACAACAGATCAGTGATTTAGTGGGTTGGGAGAAGGGAGTGACTGTTCATAGGTATAGGATTTCTTTTTAGGGTGATGAAAATATTCTGGGATTATTGGGTGACGGTTGCACAACTTTATGAAATATACTACAACTCACTGAATCATATCCTTTAAGAGAGTAAATTTTATGGTATGTTAATTATATCTCAATTTTTTAAAAGGTAGTGGAGTCACGTCAGGTACAGTGGCTCATGCTTGTAATCCCAGCACTTTGGGAGGCTGAGGCAGGTAGATTACGAGGTCATGAGTTCGAGACCAGCCTGACCAACATGGTGAAATCCCGTCTCTACTAGAAATACAAAAATTAGCCAGACATGGTGGCATGCGCCTGTAATCTCAGCTGCTTGGGAGGCTGAGGCGGGAGAATCGCTTGAATCCGGGAGGCGGAGGTTGTAGTGAGCCGAGATCGAGCTAGGCGACAGAACGAGAATCCATCTCAAAAAAAAAAAAAAAAAAAAAAAAGGGTGGTGGAGTCTATTTCCCCATTATTAGAGTTTGGGCCGGTCCTGTGATTTACTTTGACCAACAGAACACTACCGATGTAACACTGTGAGATTTCTCAGCCTATCCGTGAACAGGTATTGTAGATTCTACTTTCATCTCAAAGGCTGGTTTCCTTGAGAATGAGAAACTACACAGGGAAGAGAAAGCCGCACCAAAAACCATATATGTGTTTTAATGCTTTCTTAGACCACCTTGTCCAACAACTCACTGCTGCTGCATTAATAAGCTTAGGCAAAAATCAGCTGAGACCAGCCCAAATTGCTAAGCCACAGAATTGTGAACAAATAAAACAGTTGTATTAATCTAAGTTAAAAAAAAAAAAAAAAGACTCTACCTATGTTATTATTTTACTTCTTTTTTTTTTTGTTTTTAAAAAATGTTATAAACATTTCAATGCATATTGCCTTTCAACCATTTGGAAGATCTGGTCCTTCCTAACAAGGTACGTTCAATTGAAGATTACCTAGTAAAATGATTCACAATTTAAAAAAAAATTCTTAAGCATTTAAAATCTCTTTAAGATGGGTCTTTTCAGACCCATGTCTAGCATTGCTATTCCTATTAACTGCTCAGAATCAGTGGTGCTAAATCCCATTCTTGGATTTTGCTGATGTCTACATTTCTAGACTTTATTCAGTCATGTTACAGTGAAACCCTTCCCTACTTTTTTTCCCAGTGTTCACTATATTTTTTAACATCTGTTAATAACATCTAAGGTAACTCTTTATAAGTTTATTTCCAGACACTGAAGAATAAAGCTCTATCAATTTGAAATAAACAATTTATCTTTATCAAGTAATAAAAAGAAAAAATTGTACATTTCCCAATGCAAGTAGAAA
>NW_016816813.1:1008348-1011840 GCF_001698545.2 Rhinopithecus bieti
AAAAAAAAAAAAAAAAGACTCTACCTATGTTATTATTTTTACTTCTTTTTTTTTTTGTTCTTTAAAAAATGTTATAAACATTTCAATGCATATTGCCTTTCAACCATTTGGAAGATCTGGTCCTTCCTAACAAGGTACGTTCAATTGAAGATTACCTAGTAAAATGATTCACAATTTAAAAAAAAATTCTTAAGCATTTAAAAATCTCTTTAAGATGGGTCTTTTTCAGACCCATGTCTAGCATTGCTATTCCTATTAACTGCTCAGAATCAGTGGTGCTAAATCCCATTCTTGGATTTTTGCTGATGTCTACATTTCTAGACTTTATTCAGTCATGTTACAGTGAAACCCTTCCCTACTTTTTTTCCCAGTGTTCACTATATTTTTTAACATCTGTTAATAACATCTAAGGTAACTCTTTATAAGTTTATTTCCAGACACTGAAGAATAAAGCTCTATCAATTTGAAATAAACAATTTATCTTTATCAAGTAATAAAAAGAAAACATTGTACATTTCCCAATGCAAGTAGAAACTGTATCTCTAAATTAGTTCTAAGAAAATAGTTTTAAATTGTGATATTGAAACATTTAATTTTCTAAGTGCTTGAAAATAAAATTTATTTTCATTAAAAGGTAACTTCCTATAAAACTACAATTTAAAAAAATTGTCAAGAAATTATCAATAAAACACTTAATTTCTTAAGTAATATCCAATACATTAGTCTTACTCCATCATGGTAGTAGCTACTAGCAAAATTAAAATATATGCCAATCATATACTTGATTTCAATATCTTAAGTCATATATAGAAAAAACTCATTTTTAATTTTCAACTGCTAAGCACCCTTTAGTATTTAATAATACGATTTAACAAACTACTTTTACTAATGTTGTATAAGACATTAATGGAATGATCCAACTAAAGAATAAGAAATTCTAGCCTGGACTTCTAGCCATCAGATCAGACTTTTTTTTTTCTTTTTCAGCCTCAACCTTCTGGGCTCACACAATTCTCCTGCCTCAGCCCCCAGAGTGGCTGCAACCACAGGTGTGCATCATCACGCTTGGGTAATTTTTTATTTGTATAGAGACAAACGTTTCCCAGGCTGGTCTCAAACTCTTGAACTCAAGTGATTTGCCTGCCTCAGCCTCCCAAAGTGCTGGGATTACAGTCCTGAGCTACTGTGCCCTGCCCCACACCTCATGTTATAGAAAGGAAAATAATCTCATGTCCTTAGGGTCCTCCTCAAAAAGGTAAGGGATTTATTCATAAAGAAAGGCCGTGGTTGATTTGAAACATTACAAGGTGTCAAAAAAAACAAACAAAAAACTAACTCTTGAATAACTGATCTAATGCCTAAATGAGCTTTGTCTTCCTTTTGATATTATTAGCCATTTATACATAATAGCAATACAAGAGTGCTGAATTTTGGCTCAGCACTAGCAATACAAAGGACCGTCTAAAGAATTTACAACTGGAGAAGGATCTGGAATTGAAATTACTGTCAACTTGAGAAGAGGTATTAGTAATGAGAGAAAAAAAACAGATTTGTGTGGACTGATGTGTAGCCAAAAAATAATGATGGCGGGAACTTCTAAAAAAATAAAAAATTGAATTTGCTATAGCATCTTTTAATTAAATATAACATGTACTCTCTTGACAGAAGTATCACTGTGGGAAAAAAATAATCCAACTAATGACGATCATTTCATTAATAAATTTATTTAACAAATGTGTCAAAAGTCAATGCAATATTTTTAAATTACTTCAAGAAGTTCTACTTTCAAAATTATAAAATATGATATTATCTGAGTAGTTTTAAAACAAGTCTAAAATAAGCACGTAGAACTTACTGCCTGTGCTTGCTTAATAAACTCAAGAATATCTTCTTTTAAAGCCTGATGAATTTTTGCTGGGCCTTTATCATCCCAAAGACAGACTGCATGCACATCCCTGTGAATATAAAGTAAGTAAACAAACATTAATGACGAAACAAGAACTGAACAAAACATCTTAAATTCTATTTCAGTACAGTTTCCACAGACCATATTAGAACCAAGCTAATATTGTCTGAATTCACTCATACAAACGAAGCACGCTTGTAAATTGCCTCATATATACATGTTTCTATTTTTATTTTCTTTTGCCATTGTTTTCCTCCTTAATTCTCTGCTACTTACCACATAAAATTTAGTTATGAAAGCATGTCTCCATCTCCCAATGTCACTGCCCAAAGTTAACTGCCGGTAATATTTTCCTGTGCAAAAACAACTACAAATCTTTTTAATTCTTTAACACAATAGTTGTACACTATTTTGTCCTTTTAATTATTTTTAAAATTTTTTTAATTTTTATTTTTTAGAGACAAGGTCTCACTCTGTTGCCCAGGCTAGTGTGCAGTGGCAAGATCATGGCTCACTGCAGCCTTGACCTCCTGGGTTGAGGAGATCCTCCCACCTCAGGCTCCCAAGAGCTGGGACTATAGGAGCATGCCACCACGCCTAAATTTTTAAAAATTCTTTTGTAGAGACAGTCTTGCTATGTTGTCCTGGCTGGTCTTGAACTCGTGGTTTCAAGGGATCCTCCTGCCTCAGTCTCCAAAGTGCTGGAATTAAAAGTGTGAGCCACCATGCCCAGCCTTGTTATATACTCTGTCACCCAGGCTGGAGTGCAGTGCCACAACCATAGCTCACTGCAGTCTCAAACTTCTGTGCTCAAGGGATCCCCCCGCCTCAGCCTCCTGAGTAGCTGGGACTACAAGCATGCACCTGTCTAGTTTTTTAAATTTTTGATAGAGATGGGGTTTTGCTATGTTGCCCAGTCTGGGCTTGAACTCAAATTCTCAAGCAATTCTCCTGCCTCAGCCTCCCAAAATGGTGGGATTGTGGGCCTATTTTGTCTTTTTAAAAGAATTAGTCACTTAAATCACAATAAAGCAAATCTCCTAGCTTCCCCATGTATTACCCATTTACACATCAATTACTCTTTCTCCTTTAAACAAAAAAACAAAACAAAAGTTATCATAAACTGATATACAAAAACTCAGAACTTACAAAGCTGACATAGTTTACAAAAAGGTCCTTCATTACAGAAATATATTTAATATTAGTACAGCATGTTCAGAAAATTAATTTCTTAATTACCTAGTTGTAGGCTAGGTGTGGTGGCTCAAGCCTGTAATCCAAGCACTTGGGGGAGGATGAGGTGGGCAGATCACTTGAGGTCAGGAGTTCAAGACCAGCCTGGCCAACATGCTGAAACCCCCATCTCTACTAATAATACAAAAATTAGCCAGGCATGGTGGTGAACACCTGTAATCCCAGCTACTTGGAGGCTGAGGCATGAGAATCACTTGAACTCGGGAGGCAGAGGTTGCAGTGAGCCAAGATGGCGCCACTGAACTCCAGCCTGGGCAACAGAGTGAAACGGTGTCTCAAAAAAAAAAAAAAAAAAAATAAAAATAAAAAAAAAAAAAAGTAAAAAAAAATGT
>NW_016816813.1:1012061-1031246 GCF_001698545.2 Rhinopithecus bieti
AAAAAAAAAAAAAGTAAAAAAAATTACCAAGTTATAACTGAAATTACCAAGTTGTAAATCAGAGGAACTTACAACAAAAGGACAGGGTCACACTGAAGAATCATTCATTCAAAAAATGTTCCCCAGTGATTCATTCAATTCATAATGGAGCCTCTACTATAAAAAAAAGTCAAAGAAATCCAAATAAAACATCTCCAGAATTATAACATCAATAATCAAATTGTTTTATATTCTAACTACTCTGTTTTTTTTGTTTTTGAGATAGTGTCTCACTCTGTTGCCCAGTCTGAGGTGTAGTGGCATGAACACAGCTCACTGCAGCCTCAACCTCCTGGGCTCAACCCTGCCTCAGTCTCCCAACCAGCTGGGACCACAGGTGTGTGCCACCACGCCTGTCTAATTTTTTATTTTTTGTAGAGACACGGTGTCCCTATGTTGTCTGGACTGATCACGAACTCCTGAACTCAAACAATCCTGCCACCTCAGCCTCCCAAAGGGCCAGGATATAGGCATGAGCCACTGGGCTTGGCCTATATTCCAATTTTTAGAGAATTATTAGAGCCCAAAGTTTTGTCTCCATATTAATTTGAATGCTTTTTTCACTTGTTCAATTCAGTTTGATAATGGCATCTGGTCCAGTGCCTAGGATGCTACAAGCACACAAATATTTGTTAAACAACAATATAAAAGGTAACACCTGACTACTTACTATGTGCCAGATACTATTCTTTTATTTATTTATTTATTTATTTACTTTGAGACGGAGTTTCGCTCTTGTTGCCCAGGCTTAAGAGCAATGGCATGATCTTGGCTCACTGCAACCTCCGCCTGCTGGGTTCAAGCGATTCTCGGGCCTCAGCCTCCCAAGTAGCTGGGATTACAGGCATGCGACACAGGCTAATTTTTGTATTTTTAGTAGAGATGGAGTTTTACCATATTGGTCAGGCTGGTGTCGAATTCCTGACCTCAGGTGATCCACCTGCCTTGGCCTCCCAAAGTGCTGGATTACAGGCTGAGGCACCAGTCATATACTATTCTAAGTTCTTTTAACCTACTTTATCTTCATAGCAAGTCTTAAGTACTCCTATTTTATCCTTATTTTACAGATGGGGAAATTGAAGGAAAACAATCCAAGATTACACAGTATATGGTGGAGCCAAGAAATCAGGCTCCAGAACTCACACGAAACCAAATCTACTCTTGAAACTCTCCAATCTATTAAACAAGAAGCTAAAGTGATCTTTACAAAACTCGTCACATCATATTACCCCATACTTAAATCCTCTAATGGTTTCCCAACACTCTTAGAATAAATTACAAAACGATTAAATGACTCCTGCATACCTAATCAGTCTCACCTAACGACTAAAGGAATCTAGAGTCTAAAAGAAGAGACTGGCCGGGCATATTGGTTCATGCCTGTAATCCTAGCACTCTTGGAGGGCAAGGCAGGAGGATCATTTGAGGCCAGAAGTTCGAGACCAGCCTAGGCTGCATGGCAAGACCTCATCTATACAAAAATAAAATAAAATAATTAGTTGGGCATGGTGGCACATGCCTGTAGTCCCAGGTTTTCAGGAGACTGATGAGGGAAGATCACCTGAACTCAGAAGTTCAAGGTTACAGTGAGCTACAATTATTGCCACTGCACTCCAGCCTGAGCGACAGAGTAATGCTCTGCCTCTAAAAACAATTTTTTTTTTTAAAGAAACAGGCTGGGCATGGTGGCTCATGCCTTTAACTCTAGCACTTTGGGAGGCCAAGGTGCACAGATACTTGAGGCCAGGAGTTTGTAACCAGCCTGGCCAACATGGTGAAACCCCATCTCTACTAAAAATACAAAAGTTAGCCAGGCATGATGGTGCGCGCCTGTAGTCCCAGCTACTTGGGAGGCTGAGGCAAGGGAATCACTTGAACCCAGGAACCAGAGGTTGCAGTGAGGCAAGATTGCACCTCTGCACTCCAGCCTGGCCAACAGGGCAAGACTCTGTCTCAAAAAAGAAAAAAAAAAAAAAGAAACTGATAGAAAATTGATTGACTATAACTTAGTATGTTACAACTATTTTATGTATATAAACAAAAGATGGTTTAGGAACTCAGGGATAGGGTAAGGGTGAGTGAGAGGTAGAGAAGAAAAGGAAAGGCTTTCTGGAATAGCTGGTTCCTGAGCTTAATCTCCAAAAATAGGAGTTTGCCAGGGAAAGATGTACAAAGATAGGAAAGAGGATATTTTATGAAAAAAACGACAGTATAAAGAATTGTGGGCCAGGTGCAGTGGCTCACGCTTGTAATCCCAGCTCTAAGGGATGCCAAAGTTGGTGGATCACTTGAGGCCAGGTGTTCAGGACCAGCCTAGACAACATGGTGAAACCCCATCTCTACTAAAAGAAAAATACAAAAATTAGCCTGATGTGGTGGTGCACACCTGTAGCCCCAGCTATTTGGGAGGCTGAGGCATGAGAATTGCTTGAACCCAGGAGGTGGAGGCTGCAGTGAGCTGAGATTTTGCCACTGCACTGCAGCCCAGGCAACAGAGCAAGACTCTGTCTCAAAAAAAAAAAAAAAAAAAAAAAAAGAATTGTGGATGACTATGGTAACTGCAGTGAACTATAAGCACATCAATGTGGCTACCCTGTAAAGTGAAATGCGAAGTGATAAGTGGTAAGAAAGAAATTGAGCAACCCAACCCCCTTTTATCCCTTATATTCAATCACAGTCCTATTATATTCATCATGCAAATGTCTCTCTAATACGGACATTTCCCTCCCATTACCATAATGAGAGTCACCATCATCTTTCATTTAGTTTACTATAACAAAACTAACATGTATTAACTGCTTACTACGTGCCAGACACTCCACATTGACTCGTGTTAGTTTAAGAAGCCTTTTAAGAAGCTGACAGGGCCTGGCGCGGTGGCTCACGCCTGTAATCCCAGCACTTTGGGAGGCCAAGGCGGGTGGATCACCTGAGGTCAGGAGTTCAAGACCAGCCTGGCCAACATGATGAAACTCTGTCTCCACTAAAAATACAAAAAATTAGCCAGGTGTGGCGGCAGGCGCCTGTAATCCCAGCTACTTGGGAGGCTGAGGCAGGAGAATCGCTTGAACCCAGGAGGCAGAGGTTGCAGTGAGCCAAGATCACGCCACTGCACTCCAACCTAGGCAACAAAAGCAAAACTTTGTCTTAAAAAAAAAAAAAAACACACCAGGCCAGGTGTGGGCATGGTGGCTCACGCCTGTAATCCCAGCATTTGGGAGGCTGAGGTGGGCAGATCACCTGAGGTCAGGAGTTCGCGGCCAGCCTGGACAACACAGTGAAACCCTGTCTCTACTAAAAATACAAAAATTAACCAGCGCAGTGGTGGGTGCCTGTAATCCCAGATACTTGGGAAGCTGAGGCAGGAGAAACGCTTGAGCCCGGGAAGCAGAGGTTGCGATGAGCCGAGATCGTGCCACTGCACTCCAGCCTGGGTGACAGAGATTCCGTCTCAAAAAAAAAAAAAGAAAAAAAAAAGATGAAGAAGCTGATGAGATTATTAACGTAAGAGATTTACTAAGGGAACACCTGTGAAGGAAAATGGAAAATGGGCTAGAGAAAGCTTGGTGTAGGTCTGATCCCTGTAGAGGAGACAAGAAAGGAAGTTTGAACAGTAAGAATCAGCGTAGTTCTAAGAAAGGTCGGTAAGGCTGTTGAAGAATTCTGGAGCCAAAGTCACCCATCAGAGGAGACCTGTGCATCCCTAAAACAAACCTACCTTTGTAACCCTGCCGTACTCAAATCTCTTCTGCATATATGTCAGAAAGGTTCAAACAGGACTTGAGTCTCACAGGACAACAGGGAATGGTGTGGTAAAGGGGGTGGAGTTAGAGAATTTCCTAGAAATCTTATCTAAAGAAGAGTCAAACTTAGAAGGGATTTGGTACATCTTCTCCAGTTCTCTTTTCTCAATTGCCAGTTACTTCTCTGCATTGCTATACCAGGGAAGAATGTGCTCAACGTACTTTTCTTTGTTGAGACAGGGTCTCTCCCTGTCACCCTGCCTGGAGTGCAGTGGCATGATCAGCTCATCATAACTTAAAACTCCTGTGCTCAAGGATCCTTCTGCCTCAGCCCCCTGAGTAGCTGGGACTACAGGCATGTGCCACCACGACCAGCTAATTTTTGTTTTTTTTGAGACGAAGTCTCACTCTGTCAGCCAGGCTGGAGTGCAGTGGCACAATCGCAGCTCACTGCAACCTCCGCTTCCCAAGTTCAAGCAATTCTCGTGCCTCAGCCGGCCAAGTAGCTGGGATTACAGTTGTGCAACACCACACCCAGCCAATTTTTGTATTTTTAGTAAAGACGGGGTTTCGCCATGTTGACTAGGGTGGTATCGAACTCCTGACCTCAGGTGAACACCTGCCTTCACCTCCCAAAGTGCTGGGATTACAGGCATGAGCCACCATACCCAGCCTTGGCTAATTTTTTGTAGGGATAGAATCTCGCTGGTTCTCAGGCTGGTCTCGAACTCCGGCCTCAAGCAATCCTCCAGTCTCGACCTCCCAAAGTGTTGGGATTACAGGCATGAGCCATCACACCCAGCCCCAAGGTGCTTTTAAAAGGGAACATGATATAAGGTAAATCTTTTTAAAAATTTAACTATACTAGAAAAATCTAGGATTTGGGAAATAGGAGAGAGAAGAAATAGAAGCTTCTCAAGTCTTAAGGAGGCAGACAGAAGTGACGGGAAAAGAAGCAAGAAGTAAAAACTATTCCAAAGGTTTTGATTTCCTTGTGTAGAAGAGAAGAAGAAATAGTGTGACCTTGGTGTGGTAAAATGGTATGTATTTTGTTTCCAAATAGGAGGACTATCACATGCTTCTAACTAAGAGCAAGAAACATGAAGGCAACCACTAATGAAATAAACTTTAAAATTAATAAAAACAAAGAAAGGAAAATGAAGAAACAATAACATCAGATCCATGATAAAAAGTTATAGAAGCAATAAAAGCAGGAATATCAGTCATAACATTAAACCTGAACTGAATAACCAAGCCCATTAAAAAACAGTGTGCCTTTTAAAAGGACAAATACTATATGATTCCATTTATATGAGTTACCTACATAAGCAAATTCACAGATGGAAAGTAAAATGGAGCTGGGAGGAGGAAGAATGAGGAATTATTGTTTAATGGCTACAAAGCTTCTGTTTCAGATGATGAAGAGGTTTGGGGAATGGACTGTGTTGATGTTTGCATAACATTGTGAATACAATTAATGCCACTGAATTGTACACTTAAAAATGGCTAAAATTGTAAATGAATCTAGAGCAGCAGTTCTCAATTGAGGAAGGTATTATTCCCCTAGAAGGGTATCTGGAAACATGAGAATCTTTGTTTTTATAATGCAGGGTGGGGAGAAAGACACAGAAGGAGTGTTCATGACTGGAGTTGATAAGCATGCACAGGCTGGGCGCAGTGGCTCACACCTGTAATCCCAGCACTTTGGGAGGCCAAGGTGGGTGGATCACCTGAGGTCAGAAGTTCAAGACCAGTCTGACCAACATGGCGAAACCCCATCTCTGCTAAACACAAAAAATTTGCCAGGTGTGGTGGCGCATGCCTGTAATCCCAGCTACTTGGGAGGCTGAGGCAGAATTGCTTGAACCCGGGAGGCAGAGGTTGCAGCGAGCCAAGATCGTACCACTGCACTCCAGCCTGGGCAACAAGAATGAAACTCTATCTCAATTAAAAAAAAAAAAAGAGAGAGAAGGACAAAAGTGATATTGTACAATATGCAGAACAATCTCTTATACCACCCAAAATACCAAGAGTACTTCAATTGAGAAAGAATATAGATCATGAGAAAAGGGGGGAAAATCTCAGATTTTCAATGTACATTAACATCAATATATTATTTAGTAACTGAGATTTAGAAGGATATAAGCAACCTAAATGTTAATGATTAACATGACCTAAATAGGGCTAAAATTTACAAGCGTGTTAATTATTGTCAGTCTTGGTGATAAACAGGAATCCCTTTACCTAAAAGGACTATACATTGAACTGCTTTAAGTACTCCAAGGAGATGAAAGATCTTTTTTTTTTTTTGTGAGATGGAGTTTTGCTCTTGTTTCCCAGGCTGGAGTGGAATGGCACAATCTTGGCTCACTGCAACCTCCGCCTCCTGGGTCCAAGTGATTCTCCTGCCTCAGCCTCCTGAGTAGCTGGGATTACTAGGGTCCACCACCACACTCAGGTAATTTTTGTATTTTTAGTAGACATGTTGGCCAGGCTAGTCTTGAACTCCTGACCACAGGTTATCTACGCACCTCGGCCTCCCAAAGTGCTGGGATTACAGGTGTGAGCCACCACGCCCGGCCAAAAGATCTTTAAAAACAACGTGCTAGGCCGGGCGCGGTGGCTCAAGCCTGTAATCCCAGCACTTTGGGAGGCTGAGACAGGCGGATCACGAGGTCAGGAGATCAACACCATCCTGGCTGACACGGTGAAACCCCGTCTCTACTAAAAAATACAAAAAACTAGCCGGGAGAGGTGGCGGGCGCCTGTAGTCCCAGCTACTCGGGAGGCTGAGGCAGGAGAATGGCTTGAATCCGGGAGGTGGAGCTTGCAGTGCTGGCCACTGCATTCCAGCCTGTGTGACAGAGAGAGATTCCGTCTCAAAAAAAGAACACACAAAAAAAATGTGTTGAGGCCACTAACTGTAGCAAGTACAAGGTTACTGACAATTTCTACTTTGAAGTCCACTTTAATAGGGAACACCATCACCCTATGCTCCTTTTCTAAGTCAGGAGTACTCAGAGAACAAGCACTATTCTCGATAATAAATCTTATCAACACAGACTGGCAAAAACAACATAACAACAAAAAACCCCACCACACCCAACATATCATTCATAAAATAGTTTACTACTGAATGATTTACAAAAAACATATGTATACATGAATGTAATAAAGCTTTAAAATGCCTCAGCTGTTTCTTACTGAACTTTAATTTCCCAAAGGCCAGAAGTATAAGTTAATTGATAGTATGCAACAAGGTTCTACATCATTTAGGAAATTAGAGCATTTTAAGTGATAGAGAAAATGATTACAACAGCTCAATGTGTACAGCTTATGCAATTATACATCTATAATTCGTTGATACGGCATTTTAATAGTGTGTCTGAGACTGCTATCCTAAGAAACACCTGTGTGCAAGTCTGGCCTTTGGCAAGGATGTAGCAATCTGGATTTTTGGGAGGATTCCCATCATTCCTTAATGAGAACATTTTACGTGCCTAAACTATTTACACAAACAGTGTGACTTACGTTGAACACTTCCTTTTCTTCTGCCAGTCTCGAATTTTGGTATGTGCCAGGCATAAGCTGCTTACATGACCAGCCCCCAGTAGAAAGTTTGGGTGCTGAGTCTCTAATTAGCTTCCCTGGTAGACAATATTTTATATGTGTTGTCACTGTCAGTTGCTGGAGGAATTAAGCTTAATGTGTGACTCCTCTGCGAGAAGACATTTGGAAGTTTGTATTTCGTTTCCCCTGGACTTTGGCACATGCACTTTTTCCTTGTTGATTTTGCTTTGCTTCCCACTGTAATAAATCATAGCCACGAATACAACTACATAGCGAGTCCTATGAATACTTCCAGCAATCACTGAGCCTAGGGGTGACCTTGGGATTGCCAACACAGCTGGTGTCAGAAGTTGGACTCGTGAAGAGAGAAGAAGCAGTAGGATGACAAACATTTGCTGCTTCAGTGGCTATAAAATCATTCATAGTATGAAACAGCAGTTGAGTTTCTGTCTTTTGTGACAGGTAAAAATTACCTATGAAATTTGAAAATGATAGCTCTAACACCAGGAGAATTGGCTACCTCATTCCCCTGGCAGTTTCTGGCCATGCTGACTAAAGTGAAGGGAGAAAAAAACAGAGCCTGGATGATGTCTCTGTTGGATTTTTTTTTTTTTCTTGCCTCCAGGTGGAAAGAGGCCCAAAAGTTCCCAAAGGTGAGTTTGGGTGGACTAAAAATGTTAAAAGTTTGTATGCTCTCTCCTCCAAATAGGAAAAAAATAATAGCAAAATCAGAGCCCAGTGCTGGAGCAAAGCTTTAGATAAACTATGGGAGAAACAGGAGTGGGGAGAGTGAACCACTCCAGCTGTCTCTTCAGCCTAGCTGCTGCTGCTGCAGTCCCTCCCTACACCTTGCATGCCAGTCAGGATCTCCCAGTAGCTGTAATGTTACTCTTATAAACACTGAATTTACTGCTGACGGTTGATTAAATTTAAAATAAGGAATAAGGATGGCCAGGCACGTTGGCTCACACCTATAATCCCAACACTTTCAGAGGCCGAGGTAGTCAGATAACTTTGAGGTCAAGAGTTCGAGACTATCCTAGCCAACATGGTGAAACCCTATCTCTACTAAAAATACAAAAAGTAGCCTGGTGCAGTGGTGGGTACCCATAGCCCCAGCTACTCAAGAGGCAAGGCAGGAGTATCACTTGAACCTGGGAGTCGGAGGTTGCAGTGAGCTGAGATTGTGCCACTGCAATCCAGCCTGGGAAAAAGAGCAAGACTCCGTCTCAATAAACAAACAAATAAATTTAAAATAAGGGAAAAACGTGGTGGGGGGTTAAGAGATGACTTTGTACTTTGCAGCTACTGCATCTAGATGTGTAATCAAAACTGACATAAGATGTAATATGCTGCTAGTCATTTCACAAATGCTAGAGGGATTGTCCCAATCAGGAAAAGTTAGTGAGACAAAACTTCTTGCTTTTTTCTGCTGAAGGGACTGGAATTTAAACTCTGTGAGTATTGGGAACAGAATAAGTTTCCACAATGGATGATATTTACTATGACTTTTTAAACTACTGATGCCCCGGGAAAAAGAGAGACAACATGAAAACAAAGGAAATCTCCAGATGAAGGAAATATACTTTTGGAATTTTAAATGCAGTTTTTCATTGTTATTGAATTCTTGTAAAATTAGATGTCTGACCCTTAGAAGCTGATGATTTTCCAGCCGTATGTGCATATTTTTGGGCAGATCAATTTGGATCCTAAGACAAGGTAAAAAGGACTTAGGACAGTCTTGCTGATCACTTGGACTTGAAATATGACTGCGAGCCTGCAGTATCTTGGCTTTGCTCCTGCCAAAGACAAGACACTAACTGTTTTTGGAATCCTGAAATCACAGATCTCAATTACCTGGATCTGATGCTAGGCTGAAACCTGACACTGCTACCGGGCTATTTCAACCTCAACATGAGCTGTGCTGAACCAAAAGCAGGCATATACTCAATAAACAGGACTTTGCCTCAATTTTTTTTTTTTTTTTTTGAGACAAGGTCTCGCTCTGTCACCCAGCCTGGAGTGCAGTGGCACAGTCACAGCTTGCTGCAGCCTCAATGCAGCAAGCAATCTGCTTGAAGACTCAAGCAATCCTCCCACCTCAGCTCCCAATTAGATGGGACTACAGGCGTGTGTCACCACACCCAGATTTTTTTTTTTTTTTTAAGAGACAGGGTCTCAATATGTTGCCCAGGCTGGTCTTGAACTCCTGGGCT
The DNA here is from genome assembly GCF_001698545.2 of Rhinopithecus bieti. NCBI lineage: Eukaryota > Metazoa > Chordata > Mammalia > Primates > Cercopithecidae > Rhinopithecus > Rhinopithecus bieti. The sequence goes on from NW_016816813.1 coordinate 1,021,630, forward strand.
CGAGCGATCATCCTGTCTTGGCCTCCCAAAGTCCTGGGATTATAGGTGTAAGCCACTTTGGCCATCAAAGATTACTGAAGACTTAAAAGATATTCTTCTGTGGAGCCAGAAACCATGAAAAAACATCATGGATTCTGGCTGGACCACCTCAGCCACTCACAGACACCCAAAGAAAAAGGCTTATTCTCTGATGGGACTATGCAAAATGAAGCTGCTGATTGGTCTTATATATCTGATATGGAGACTAACAGTATTCCCAACTGGTAGTTCCTACCAAAAGCTGTAGTTGGCAGAGGGCACATCACAACGAGTGTAGCCCCTTCGCCCACTTCTTACAGATTAGATTTTGAGCCCTTCTTGAGATGTCTCACTGCTACTGACTTCTGTTTGCCTTTCTGGATTGGTTGCAGTTTGCAGCAATAGATTTAATAACCTGACTCTATTTCTCTCTTTCCTGTCACCCCTCCTGGTACACACACACCTTAGTAAGTCAGTCTGGTTACTAAATGCAGCTGTCCCCAGAAACGAACTGATATTTTCTAGGCTACCCACTAGATATATGATCAGGACAAAAGGGAGATAGCATAAGCCCATTTTGAAAAGTTTTAAAAATTCAGGATTTCATCCTGACCATTTCCTAAATATCATATGTCTTTTAATTAAGTTGTATACAAATGTTTTTAGTAAAAAAACTTTTGTCCCTCATGCAGATCTGGATGATGGAGAAGACATGAAATTTTCATTACTGAAAGGGATACACTGATTTTATAAGGAAGAAAAAACAAAACCTAGCATCTGGGAAGGGACAGTGGAGGAGGAGGAGATTAATGATTTTTGCTTCTCACAACTATTCCTGAAAGCTTTCCCCCTTTTCCTAAAGGAAATCTCTTAGGGTTGCCTTTCCAAGATGCCACGAGTCCTTTTAATTCAAACTGGTTAACTTACAATCACACCTAACAGCACCAACTATGAGATGGCAAGGAACAGCCTCAGCTTCTGAACTTTCCATGTAGAGCACCTCCTGTTTGGAACTAACTGCCTTCAGGCAGTCCATCTGAAACCAAGGCCTGAACTGAATTATAAATCAACTACACTGAATTGGGAACCCCAGAATATAAGGTCCCATGGTGGGAGGCCACAGCGGGAGCCTTGTTAACCTGTACTACCTGACTAATATCTTGCTTGGGGTATCTTAACACTTTTAAACTTTTTGTTTCTAGAACTACATGTGCCCTCTGGGATTATATTTGTTAGTGTATGTACCCTAGCATGGCACTGTCTCAATCCTGGAAGGTTTTCAGGTCCGCTTCAACTTACTGCCCTGAGTTATACTGTGCCTGAGTTGACAATTGTGCCTGAGTTGACCATGTTAAAAAAAGGCCTATAAAGAACTGAAAGAGAAAGCCACATGGTTTTTTAAGATAAACAAGATAAACTTTATGATTAATGGAGTTTAACTGGCTAAATCCAGGACCTCTAAAAAGGGATAACTCGCCAGGCATGGTAGCTCATGCCTATAATCCCAGCACTTTGGGAGGCCAAGGTGGGCAGATCACCTGAGGTCAGGAGTTTAAGATTAGCCTGGATAACATGGAGAAACCTTGACTCTACTAAAAATACAAAAACTGGCCAGGCATGGTGGTGCACACTTGTAATCCCAGCTACTCAGGAGGCGGAGGCACGAGAATCACTTGAACCCTGGAGGCAGAAGTTGCAGTGAGCCAAGATGGCGCCCCTGCAATCCAGCCTAGGCAACAAAGCAAGACTCCATCTCAAAAAAAAAAAAAAAGGGTTGGAGGCAACTGAGACCAATACTACAGGTTGGTCTTGCCCTGCTACATGGGGGAATGCTGACATAATTCTACTATAAAGACAATTTGGCCAATGGCACAAAGTTAAACCAGCACCCGAGACTGCATCCCCTAGAAATGCCTGCTTGTAAGATTAGCCCTTGGCTGGCATCTGAGAATTTGAATGGTCAACAGTTTCCTACACTTAAATAAAACTTTCCTGAAATAACAGTGGCTCACTGTACCTAAACTGCTTATATAAACATTATGGTTTACACTGATTTTGGAACATGTTGAAAGAGACTGCCTATGTGACCAGCCCTATAAAAACCCTGAGTACCAAGTCTCCAGTAAGCTTCTCTGGTAGACAACATATCACACACTGTCCATCATTGCTGGAAAAATTAAGTGTGTCCTGTGTGACTCCCCTCTGCGAAAGGACTCTTCTTGGAAGCTTGTGTTTGTTTTTTCCTGCACTTCACCCCATGTACCTTTTCCCTTTGCTGATTTTGCTTTGGATCCTTTCACCGTAAAGACTCATAGCTGCGAGTATGATTGTATGTTTGGTCCTGTGAGCCCCCTAGCAAATCATCATACCTGGGAGAGGTTTTGGAGACCCTCAGCATAACTAGTAATACTATTTAATAGGTAAACAGAACAACCTAGAGTTACACATTCCATTTGGGTATGAAAAGACATCACCAAAATTTACTTTATGTTAGCAAACTGGGTACTTACGAAAACAGATCAAACCACTGCTGTTTTGTAACAGATTCCTGGCGTAAAAGCTTCAAAACAATCGGGCGCATAAAATCCCATTTGTCTTCAAACTGAAGAGAACCTTTATTCTTGGGGGGGAAAAAAAAAGATAAAAGGGAGTTTAATTTAAATGCAGTTAAATAAAAGTATCCTGCAATTTTATGAGACAGCTAGAGAAATGAAGGGCTCAAATTTAAATGAACCAGTTTTCCATAATGGAATCCCTACAGGCTTAATCTGTTATTGAGGAATCACAGGAAGACAATCATAAAAGAGAAAAATTAATTGCACAAACGTGTTTAGTGAAGAATTTGGCCTTGTCCAAAGAGACAGTTTGGTCTTTCCTCTTGGCTTCTAGTAGATAATCTCTGGACACTTAGAAAGTTACATCTAAAAAGTGTGTCTTTGTCTGGGAGGCCTTGGGTCATACTGGATAGGCTAATAATGCAATTCAGGGAGGGGACTGTTCACACCTATATAATCCTAGGTGGAGGCTGACCAATCGGAAAGATGAACAATGTAACTTGAGATAGGGGTCTGGACTCACATAGGGTCAGTCAACATGGAGACTAAAATCCCTGTGAGCAATCAATCAATCACACCTATGTGAATAACCTCCATAAAAACTCAACAGTAAAGGTTGGGTAAGCTTCCCTATTTAGTGGTACTCATGCATACTGTCACACATTGATGCCGGGAGAGAAATGTGTCCTGACCACATGGGGAGAGAGCAAGATAAGCTCTGTATTTGGAACTCTCCTAAACTCTGCCCTATGAGTCTCTTCCTTTGGCTGATCTTATCCAAATCCTTTCCCTATAACAAATCGTAACTATGGGTACAACAGCTTTCACTAAACGCTATGAGCCTTTCTAATGAATTATCAAACCTGAGAGTGGTTTTGGGAATCCCCTAAACTTACAGTTGGTGTCAGAAGTGACAGTGGTCTTATATGGAGCCTGTATGGTCTATTTTTGTAGTTGTCCTAAACTCTTCCCAAAAAGTATATTGGAAATCTATATAAACTCTGAAAACTGAGGAGAAAAAAAAAAACAGAAAAATCCCCATCTCCTTTTATAATGCTAACAAAAAACCCTGACACTGAACTGTTGAGAAAAGCATAAGAAATGGAAAGTCTAGGCCAATCTTACCAGAAAAGAAAGATGCAAAAATCTAAATAAATATTATCAAATTAAACAAGCGGCATATCAAAACAATCAGACCTCATAATCATACAGTTTCTCTCTGGAATGTTAAAACTAGGGCAATATTAGGAAAAAAATAATCAATTACATTACCAAAAACAAAGGGACAGAGAGACCCCATATGTGTTAGTCATTAGTTTAGTACTCCTTTTCAAGTTAAGTGTGACCATGTGATTTGTTTTTTGTTTGTTTTTGAGACAGGGTCTTGCTCTGTCACCCAGGCTGGAGTGCAGTGGAATGATCATAGCTAACTGTAGCCTTGACCCCCTCGGCTCAAGCAATTCTCCTGCCTCAGCCTCCCAAGTAGCTGGGACTACACGTGCGCACTCACCTCGGTCTCCCAAAATGCTGAGGTTATGGGAGTGAGCCATGAACTAGGACCATCTGATTTATTTTGGCCAATAAATTTCAACAAAAGTCATTCATTTTCCTTTTTTTTTTTAACTTTTAAGTTTAGGGGTACATGTGTAGGATTTGCAGGTTTGTTACAAAGGTAAACTTGTGTCATGGGATTTGTTGTACAGATTATTTCATTACCTAGGATTAAGTGATTATTTTTCCTGATCCTCTCCCTCCTCCCACCCTTCACCCTCTGGTAGGCCCTAGTGTGTGTTGTTTCCTCTATGTATCCATGTGTTCTCATCATTTAGCTCCCACTTATAAGCGAGAACATGCAGTTATTTGGTCTTCTGTTCCTGCCATTAGTTTGGTAAGGAAAATGGCCTCCAGTTCCATCCATGTCCCTGCAAAGGACATTATCTCGTTTTTTTTAACGGTTGTATACTATTCCATGGTGTGTATGTACCACATTTTCTTTATCCAGTCTATCACTGATGGGTATTGGGGGTGATTTCATGTCTTTGTTAGAGTGAATAGTACTGTGATGAACATATGTGTACATATGTCTTTATACTACGGCACTGCAGTAACCAAAAAACAGCATGGTACTGATACAAGAACATATACATAGACTAATGGAACAGAATACAGCCCAGAAATAAGACCATACACCTATAACTATCTGATCTTCAACAAACCTGACAAAAGCAACAGAGAAAGGACTCCCTATTCAATAAATGGTGCTGGGATAACTGGCTAGCCATATGTAGAAAAGTAAAACCAGATACCTTTCTTATACCACATGCAAAAATTAACTCAAGATGGATTAAAGACTTAAATGTAAAACCTAATTTTCTAGTACACCAGCATCAAACACCCTATGAAACTCATGACTGTCTTTTTTTTTTTTTTTTTTGAGAGAGAGAGTCTCGTTCTGTTGCCCAGGCTGGAGTGTAGTGGCATAATCTTGGCTCACTATAGCCTCTGCCTCCCAGGGTCAGGTGATTTTGATGCCTCAGCCTCCGAGCGGCTGGGATTAGACATGCACCACCACACCTGGCTAATTTTTGTATTTTTAGTAGAGACGAGGTTTCGCCATGTTGGTCAGGCTGGTCTCGAACTCCTGGATTCATGTGATCCGCCCTCCTCAGCCTTCCCAAGCGCTAGAACTACAGGTATGAGTCACTACGCCTGGACTCATGATTATTTTTCAATTATACAAATCTGTTGAGGATATTGCTCAGGTTAAGAATCTGAGATGCATATAGTGATTGTGTGGAATATGCAAACTCCCTGAAATTATAACACTGAAACAGTTTCTCAACGTATGATCTGACAACAACCTACATGAAAATCATCTGAGGTGGTGATTACACATATAGATTCCTAAAACCTATCTCAGGCCTATTGGATCAGAATCTCTTGAAGTTGGTCCACAATCTGCATGTTTATCAAATTCATGATAAAAATGTTAGATGGTCTATGACCCAAACTACGTTAAAAACCACACATTTACATCATACTCTTACAAATGCTGCTTATATTCACGAACATAGTTCATCCTGAAAGTTAATATACTGTCTTGTTCCAGGCGCCTGCTTCTATCACACTGTATTCTTTTTTTTTTTTTTGAGACAGAGTTTCGCTCTTGTTGCCCAGGCTGGAGCGTAGTGGCGTGATCTAAACTCACCGCAACCTCCACTTCCCGGGTTCAAGCGATTCTCCTCCTCAGCCTCCCAAGTAACTTTACAGGCATGCACCACCACGCCTGGCTAATTTTGTATTTTTAGTAGAGACAGGGTTTCTCCATGTTGATCAGGCTGGTCTCAAACTCCCAACCTCAGGTGATCCACCCACATCGGCCTCCCAAAGTGCTAGGATTACAGGTGTGAGCCACTGCACCCAGACACTGTATTCTTATTATAAGGACCCATCGGAGATATCCACTAAAAACTTAGTACTGGTATTAGCTATGCTTCTTTCCTGAACAGCTAGTTTCTTTTTACCTTATGGACTTAAATGAATCATGTAAGTAACTTCACTCTCCTCTTAGTGTTGGCTACTGGGAAATTCAGAGTCAGAATTATGATCCTGTGGCATATACTTTGTACACTAACTCTATGCCTGGCCTCACATTACTTTTCTACTTTTATTATTTTCCTGTAACCCTCATTTTCTTCTTTTATTCTTCCCTACGAGGAAAAGGTGTGCAAATAAACAAACATGAAAGAACCATGGAAAGAACACACTTTTCTTGACTAACGTGGAGAAACAGAATACTCTCTTCATAAGAGGACACTTTCTAATTTCAACTAAGTCTACTTCCACAAGCACTTTTGTTAATTTTAATTATAAAATTAAACATAGTGCAAGTCCTGCAATTAAAAATAAAAAACGGTGCAGAGGACCACAGTAGAAAGATACTAGAGATAAATTAAACACTGGTTAGGCTCTGAAGTCTCCTAATAGACATTGTGAAGTACCAGGAAACATATTTTTGCTCTCCCTTTTGACGGAACACATAATAAATTCTTTCCTCTAATACTCAATTTTAAAAGGAATTTAATAATTAAATGTTTTCTATTAAACTTTTATAATAGATTCCAAAAATGATGCTCAAGTAGTTCTTTGACCTATTCTCTATTAATCTGAAGAGCATATCATTAAATCATAACTAAGCGGTGGGACACCAAATCCAATATCTACAAAAGAGAATGCCTTATTAATAAGAAAGGAATCTTCAGACTATGAACCTCGATTTACATACATTTTCACTGACTGACTGAAGGCTGCCTCATCTCTATTAACTTGCTACAAAGTTTCTTGAATTCCTTCACTATTATTCAGAATAGCAAACAGGCTGGACTCAACAGTTGCTAGCACGTCTAGAATTCTCCCATTCACTGGCTCTTTAGAGAACTTCAACATTTGCCATACTCCTGCCCCTCTATCCTTCACTCCTTACAGCACAACTAATCCCCTCATAAGCACTCTTCTCACACAGATGGGCCGCAGTAAGTCAACAGGGAGTTGGCAATGGGGGAATATCTGGAAAAAAGAGTATTCTAGGCAGAGAAAGCAGCCAATGCAAAGAACATTAAGGTAGAAGCATGCTTAATATATTCAAGGTAGAGCAAAGTAAAGAAAGCGGAGAGAGCAGATAAGGTCATAGGAGTAACTCAGCTTACTGGATATTACTGAGCTGGATCTTGTAGGACCCTGAAGGCCATTATAAAGCCTTTGGTTTCTACTATAAGTAAGATGAAGAGCCATTAAAAGACTCTGAGCAAGAAGTGTCATCATCTCTTTTTTTTTTTTGAGACGGAGTCTCATTCTATTGCCCAGGCTGGAGTGCAATGACGTGATCTCGGCTCACTGCAACCTCTGCCTACTGGGTTTGAGCAATTCTCCTGCCTCAGCCTCCTGAGTAGCTGGGATTACAGGTGCGCACCACCACACTCAGTTAATTTTTGTATTTTAGTAGAGACAAGGTTTCACAACATTGGCCAGGCTGGTCTCGAACTCCTGACCTCGTGATCCGCCCACCTCAGCCTCCCAAAGTGCTGGGATTACATGCGTGATCTACCACGCCTGGCCTGAAGTGTCATAATCTTATTTACATTTTAAAATCTCCCTCATTACTATGTTGAGAATGCACTATAAGGGGGCAAGGGTTAAAACTGGGTGTAGGATTAGAAAGCACTGATGGTGACCTGGACTAAGGTGATAGCAATGGAGGTATGAGAAGTGGCTCGATTTTAGATGCCCAAGAGGTAGGCATCTGAGATACGAGAAAATGGAGTAAAGCATGACTTTAAGGCTTTTGTCCAATAAGTGTGGCACTACCATCAACTAGAATAAAAGAAGATTTGACAGGCTTATGACGAAAGCTTGTGAGACTGGTTTTAGATGTATTACATTTAACATATCTATTAGACATTCATGTGAAAATGTTGAATAGACAGTTCAATATGGAAATTTAGAATTTAAAAGGCCTATCAGAAAATAAAAACTTGAAGTCATCAGAATACAGATGGTTTTTTTTTTTTTTTTTTTTTTTTTTTGAGACGGAGTCTTGCTCTGTTTCCCGGGCTGGAGTGCAGTGGCCGGATCTCAGCTCACTGCAAGCTCCGCCTCCCGGGTTCCCGCCATTCTCCTGCCTCAGCCTCCCGAGTAGCTGGGACTATAGGCGCCCGCCATCTCGCCCGGCTAGTTTTTTGTATTTTTTAGTAGAGACGGGGTTTCACCGTGTTAGCCAGGATGGTCTCGATCTCCTGACCTCGTGATTCGCCTGTCTCGGCCTCCCACAGTGCTGGGATTACAGGCTTGAGCCACCACGCCCGGCCACAGATGGGTTTTAAAACCTGTTTTTGGATGAGATCACTGTGAGAGAAGTGATAAATAAAGACAGAGACCCAAGCGTGAGTTCTTAGGTATCCAACATCAAGAGGTGGAGAGAGGGGTAAGAACTAGCAAAGGAGACAGAAACAGCAACCACAGCACAGGTGGCAAGAAAACCAAAAGTATGGTATTCTGGACAAAAAGTGAATAAAGTATATCGGAAAGAGAGAATAATCAATTTTAAGAAATTCTCCTGACAGAGTAGGTAAGATAACCACTGAAACAGCAATATGGAAATCACTGAGAGTTTGTCCACAGAAGTTTTTGCAGAGTAGTAAGGACAAAACCCAGGTTAGAGTGGAATAAAGAGTGGAATTAAGAGAGAACAAGGAGCCAGGCACAATGGTTCACGCCTGTAATCCCAACACTGGGAGGCCGAGGCGGGCGGATCACTTGAGCCCAGGAGTTGGAGACCAGCCTGGGCAACATGGCAAAACCCTGTCTCTACCAAAAATACAAAAAATTTGGCCGGAAACGGTGACTCGCACCTGTAATCCCAGCACTTTGGGAGGCCGGGGGTGGGTGGATGACTTGAGGTCAGGAGTTCGAGACCAGCCTGACCTACATGGTGAAACTGTGTCTCTACTGAAAATACAAAAACCAGCCAGGTGTGGTGGTGGGCCCTGGTAATTCCAGCTACTTGGGAGGCTGAGGCAGGAGAATTGCTTGAACCTGGGAGGTGGAGGTTGCAGTGAACCGAGATTGTGCCGCTATACTCCAGGCTGGGCAGCAGAGGCAGACTTTGTCTCAAAGGAAAAAAAAAAAATTAGCCGGGCATGGTGGCACCTATAATCTCAGCTACTAAGGCTTGGAGGCGGAGGTTGCAGTAAGCCATGATGGCGCCACTGCACTCCAGCCTGGGTAACGGTGAGACCTTATCTCAAAAAATAAGTAAGTAAATAAAAACAAAAATAAATAGAGAAGAGGAAAACTAGAAAGAGTACAGACAACTTCCTTCACAATTTTTTCTGTATAAGAGAGCAAAGAATTGACGTGGTAATTGATAGGGCGAGAGGAAGTAAAAAAATAATAATTTCTTTTTTTTTTTTTGAGACGGAGTCTCGCTCTGTCGTTCAGGCTGGAGTGCAGTGGCGTGATCTCCACTCATTGCAACCTCCGCCTCGT
>NW_016816813.1:1031538-1059483 GCF_001698545.2 Rhinopithecus bieti
TAATAATTTCTTTTTTTTTTTTTTGAGACGGAGTCTCGCTCTGTCGTTCAGGCTGGAGTGCAGTGGCGTGATCTCCACTCATTGCAACCTCCGCCTCGTGAGTTCAAGTGATTTTCCTGCCTCAGTCTCCCGAGTAGCTGGGACTACAGGCACCCGCCACCACGCCCAGCCAATTTTTGTATTTTTAGTAGAGACAGGGTTTCACCATATTGGCCAGGCTGGTCTTGAACTCCTGACCTCGTGATCCACCCGCCTCGGCCTCCCAAAGTGCTGGGATTACAAACATGAGCCACCACGCCCAGCCAAAATAATAATTTTTTAAAGCTAGGATACAGTATGATTGTATGCTGATAGGAACATTCAAGGATATAATGAAATGTTAATGATGTGGGGAAAGGGAGAGAAACTGCTAGTGAATTTAAATTGCACTGGGTAGGCAAGAGGGAATGGGATCTAGTGCGTACGTGGAGGAAGTGACTACAGGCTAAGAGGAGAAGGCAAAAGAATGTCCATGCAGGGGCTGGTACGAGGACAGATGTCGTATGACTGAGAAGTTCATATTTTATTGCTTTAATTTCCCAGTGATGTGGAAATAAGGACAATGTCTGAGAAGATGGGGGAGGAAATGCCAGAATATTGATAGAAAAGATGTGAAAAATACATCTAGGAAAGTGGAAGAACAAGAGACTCTGGAAATGCAGTATGACTGGCCTCACTGTGGTCATGAATTTAAGGTGAAAACAGCATGGCTGTGTCTTTTTGTCCAGTGACATTCAGCTGTCAGGTACTGGCACTGAAAAGTGGAAACAGATTTAACCAGGGTTGAACACTTTTCCCAAGCGGAATAAGACAGGGGCAAGGAAGTGAAAAGTGTATTGAAGAGAATGATTATAATGATTGAGAAGAGAATGTATGTCGGGTAAGGGGGAGAAAATGGACTTCAAGATGAAAAGAGAAAGAGACTTCTGCTTCCAATCATGACAGAATAACAGGAACCAGATTTTCCCTCCTGCCTAAACAACTAGAAAACCAAAAGGCAGGGCAGGACAGTGCTTCCTGAGAAAAGAAAAACAAATGAGGTGAGTGCTACAAATGTCCAAACATACTGCCTAGAAGAGTGTCTCCAGGCCTCATCACAAGGAGGGTAAACCCAAACAGCGGCTGGTGGTTTCACTACGTTTAAGAGACAGAGTTCCGAGTTTGAAAAGGCTGAGGTGACTAGAATTCGTGGCACCAAGGGAGCTCTGGATATCTACAGAGAAGGCCCCTGCAGCCTGTGGCTGAGTACTAACCTGTACCTGGGTGTGAGAAAACTATATGAGACGGGGGAAAGAACCATTAGGAAGGAATGGGCAGAACAATCAGCAGAGCGCATACAGGGCCAGAAACAGTTAGTGTTGCCACCAGCCAGAGTGGAAACACTCCTTAAAGTGCCAGGCATTGGGTAGAGTCCACAGAAAGTTACTGAGTCTACAGTGGAGCCAAAGTAGCCCTACTCTGAGTGGTATTCTGGACACACTCTAACAAAACTTAAAGGTAAGCTTCAAAAGGATCAAACTGATTCCAAGCTACCTAACTGAATCACAGCCAAATCCAAAACTATTTAGAGAAAATTTTTAAAATCAGGCCCCTAAAACATATACTCACAGTGTCTGACATCCAGTTAAAAACTACCAAACATGCAAAGAAACAGCAAAATATAACCTATCACCAAGAGAAAAAAAAAACATCAAAAGAAGCTGACCCAGAAATGACACAGGTGTTACATTCAGTAAACAAGTCAGCTATTATACATATTCTATATGACCAAAAAGGTAGGGGAAGGCATGAACATCACAGAAATAAAATATTTTTAAAATGAATATCAGGTAAGCTGTGGAACATCAAATGACCTAACCTACACATAATTGGAATCTTGATGTAAGGGTATAGCGAATATTTGAAGAAAAATGCAAAAATGTTGTCTAATTTGATGAAAACTATAAACCACAGATATAAGACATTAAACAATAAGTTGGCAGAGTCAGTGAACTGAAGGCTTTAGTAATGGAGGTGGACTGTTGGAATAAAAGCACTAGAGAGTCAGAAAGACAGGGTGGTACCAAGTACATCAAGTAGGATGCTTGAAACTGAGATTATGGAAGGATGGAATTTAGCAAAAATCTATCATTTCTATTGTCTTTGTTTAATCATTTCACTGCAAGATTTTCTACTATTTTTTTCACTGCAAATATATGGCATTTCACTAATTGGGGATTATAAAGGCCAACAAATTTTGTACATGTGGTATTTATTGTATAAAATACTTCTTTTGATTTTCCTTACATTTCCATGAACACGAATGGTTTGAATATCTGACATCTGTAAATACATTTTAGTTCAGCATTTGTATCTTCTATTATTTAGCTTCACAATAATCTTCAGTGTAGATGTGTAAACCACTGCATCACTGTGATTATTTTATTTATAATATCTGACTGCTAATTATGTGTTAGGTGCTGTACTGTTCCAAATAGTTTACAAGTATTAATTAATCTTTATAACTATCCTATGTGTTCAGTGATATTATTCCTTTAATATTATTATTATTATTATTATTATTATTATTATTATTATTTTTGAGACAGGATTTTGCTCTGTTGCCTAGGCTAGAGTGCAGTGGCACAATCACAGCTCACTGCATGTTCAAACTCTTGGCCTCAAATGATCAGTAGCCCTCCTGCCTCAGCTTCCCAAACTGCTGGGATTACAGGTATGATCACTGTGCCTGGCCTATTCACATTTTATGCACACTGTACAACCTGAGATTAAGTTAGATTACTTGTCTAAAATTACAGGCAAAATAAGTGGCAGGTCAGGAAATCAAATCCAAGAAATTTAGCTCGGTTAAAGCCACGTTCTTAATTAACTATTCTCTGGTCCTTTCCTGGATAAGGAATGAATGGGCTTCTAATCCATGGGCCAGATCCAGCCCTTGACTTAATTTCGTCAGGCTTATAGAGTAACTGCAAAGACCTATGATTATAAAATTTAGTGACAATTATCTAGAAACCATACGGTGGAAACATCACTACGTAAGATACATTTCTTTTCAAACATGGTGTAGGAGGAGGAGGAGGACACTGTTTTCCAATAAGTTAAATATCTCTTTCCACTGAAATAAATTTCATACCACATTCCCTTTAAACTTTTCAGTTCCTTTTATAAAGGAAAAAAATTTCAAACAAATTCTAGCAATACTTGTATTTTTTGAAACCCAAACAAATAATTTTAAGGAAAAAGCAAAAATAATAAAACTGATAAAAGAGTTTAAACTTATTTTGGGGAGCTTGTCATTTATTACATTTATTCATTGAACAAACACCTGAGACTCTACTGTGCACCAGCGCACATAAGTGAAAAGTCCTCAAGCAGCTCTCATTCTAGTATAGTGTTCCTTTAACTGTAGTACACGGACTCCCGAAGGGTCCCAGTACATATTCTTTGTTTTTTTCTTTTTTCAAATACTAACTTGAACCAGACACCCAAGATACATTCTTAAGACTCAATCTGTAAAAGAATTTTAAAATGTTGTTTCTGTTTTAAAATCTAATAAAATATTAATACAAGTAGAAATCTGAACTGCTCATATGACCTTAAAACTAAGCACTAACCATAAAGGGAAAAAAATTTATAAACTGCACTATATTAAAATTAACATTAGCCATTAAAAGACACCATTAAGGGACTGAAAAGGCAGCCCACAGAATGGAGGAGATATTGCCTTTTTTTTTTTCTTTAATACAGAATTTTGTTCATTGCCCAGGCTGGAGTGCAATGGCAAGATCTTGGCTCACCACAACCTCTGCCTCCCTGGTTCAATGATTCTCATTCTCCTGCCTCAGCTTCCTAAGTAGCTGGGATTACAGGCATGCGTCGCCATGCCCAGCTAATTTTGCATTTTTAGTAGAGGTGGGGTTTCATCATGTTGGTTAGACTGGTCTCGAACTCCTGACCTCAGGTGATCCACCTGCCTCGGCCTCCCAAAGTGCCAGGATTACAGGTGTGAGCCACCACACCAGGCTAGGAAAGGATATTTCTAATACGTATATCCAAAAAAGGCTCTCATCCAGAATATGTAAAGAACCAAAAAATCCATAAGAAAAGCAAAACAACTCAATTTTATAATTGACTTTTTTTTTAGAGATAGGGTCTTGCTGTCACCTAGGCTGGAGTGCAGTGGCACCATCATTGCTCACTGTAGTCTTGAACCACTGGCTCAGAGAAAGCTAGAAAATTTATATCTCAAAAGCACAGAGCTAAGGCTTCAGGCCTAAATACTGTACCATCATTTGCCCAAACCAAGGAGGGAGGGTGGATTACAGAAGAATAACTTAATTTTTAAAAATGTGTTTGGGTCCTGTGTTAATTGGCTTAGAAAAAAAAAAGTGTTTGGGGTGGGGGTAGGTGTTATCAGCCAGAAATACAAGATGTTATATAGATCTTTCTAGAACATATTATTGCTTAAAAAAATGCACATCCCCCATTGAAATTTAAGTGTGCATTTTCAAGCAATTAGTGCATCTGTAACAATCCCACTTTACTAGGTTATGAATAAAAGAGCAGATATATAATGGTGTAGAAATATAATATTTGGTATCATGTTAAAAAATAAGAATGTTTAAACACAAGAATGTAAACAAAAATAGAAAAATCCACTGGCTTGCAAAATGATTCAAATACAATCATTTTTAAGTAATTCACTTACTTTACAACAAAATAATACAAATGTTGACCTATTGGTTTGCCCTGAAAACACCCAGAAATCCCTACATAACTCTAGGGACAAAAACATACCACATGAAATTATAGAAGCAATATTATGGCAATATTTTAATGATGTCAAATGTTTAAAAGAAAACATTTAAAAGAAAACAGAGCAGCTCATGCATATAATCTCAGCATTTTGGGAGACCAAGGTGGGAGGATCACTTGAGGCCAGGATTTCAAAACCAGCCTGGGCATCATAGCAAGACCCCATCTCTAAGAATGGATGGGTGAATGGATGGATGGATGGATGGATAGACAGACAGACAGATATAGGTAGAGAGAGAGAGAGAGAGAGCGAGCGAGCGATAGATAGATAGAAGGATGGACGGGCATGGTGGGGCACACCTGCAGTCATAGCTACTCCAGAGGCTGAGGCGTGACAACTGCTTGGGCCCAGGAGTTCGAGGCTGCAGTGAGCTATGATCATGCCACTGCATTTCAGACTGAGGAACAAAAGTGAGACCCTATCTCTGAAAAATAAATAAATAACTGGGCGGCGTGGCTCATGCCTGTAATCCCATTACTGCGGGTGGTCAAGGTGGAAGAATCACTTGAGTCCAGGAGTTTGAAACCAGCCTGGGCAACATGGTGAGAACTCATCTCTACAAAAATAACATAACATAACATAAGATAACAATGTATCATAAAATAAAATATTAGCTGGGTGTGGTGGTGGACTACTACTCCAGAGGCTGAGGCAAGAGCACTGCTTAAGTTCAGGAATTCAAGGCTGCAGTGAGCTATGATCATGCCACTGCACTCCAGCCTGAGTGGCAGAGTAAGAAAAATAAAATTTAAAATAAAAATAAAATTGAAAATAAAACAAAGAAACAAAGAATTTGTTATTATTGCTGTATATCTTGCTACATCTTGCTTATGACAAAGGTTTAAGAAAAGCTAAGGTGAAAAGACAAGCTGAAGGAAAAGCAAGAAATAATGGCATCCACAGAATTAATGGCATTTTTTTTTATCACCTTACTTTTACATGCCCATAACATTTTGAACAACACACAACCACAGGTTAGTTGTTTTAAGATTTGTGAAGTTCCCACCACACTGATTGTGGATTACAGCCATGCGTCACTTAATTCTGAGAAATGCATCGTTAAGCAATTTCATCGTTGTGTGAAAATAACAGCATGTACTTACACAAATCTAATGGTAGAGCCTACTACACACTTAAGCTATATGGTATAGTCTATTATCCTAGGCTACCAACCTATACAGCATGTAACTGTACTGAAGCTGGAGGCAATTAGAACAAAATGGTAAGTATTTGTGTATCTAAACACAGAAAAGGTACAGCAAAAATACAGTATGAAAAATAAAAAATGGTACACCTAAATCGGGCACTCACCATGAACAGAGCCTGCAGGACTGGAAGATGCTCTAGGCGAGTCAGTGAGTGAGTGGTGAATGCATGTGAAGGCCTAGGGCATTACCATATATTACTGTACACTTTATAAACACTTAGGCTATGCTAAATTATACAAAATGTTTTCTTCAATAATAAATTAATTTAGGCTTATCGTAACTTTTAACTTTAAAACCTTTCCTCTTTTGGAAAACTTGTTGACTTTTTTATAAATAACACTTATCTTGAAACACAAACACATGGCCTCTAATCCTAGCCCTTTGGGAAGCTGAGGTGCAAGGATCACTTGAGCTCAGGAGTTTGAGACCAGCCTAGGCAACATGGTGAGACCTTGTCTCTATTTTAAGAAAAAGCCAACAAAAAAAATCACAAACACATTATACAGCTGCACAAACATATTTACTTTCTTTACACCCTTATTCTATAAACTTTTCTATTAAAAAAGGTTTTTTATTTTTAAACTTTTTCATTAAAAACTAAGACAGACACACACAGTAGCCTAGGACTCCACAGCGTCAGGATAATCACCACCACTGTCTTCAACCTTCACATCTTGTCCCACTAGAAAGTCTTCAGGAACACTACCCTGAATGGCGCTGTCATCTATGATAACAAGGCCTTCTTCTGGAATGCCTCCTAAATGACCTGACTGAAGCTATTTTACAGTTAACTTTTAAACTTATTAGAGGGTACACACTCTAAAAAAACAATAACAAGTATATAACCGTAAATGTACTACTACAGTTTGGATGTTTGTCCACCAAGTCTCACGTTGAAATTTGATCCCCGATATTGTAAGCGGGCCTAATGAAAAGTGTTGGGTCATGGTGGTGGATCCCTCATGAACAGATTAACGATAGTGGGGGTGGGGGCAGAGTGGTGAGCAGTGAGTTCTCACTCTGTTAGTTCCCTGACAGCTGGTTGTTAAAAAGAGTCTGGTAGCTCTCCCCGCTCTCCTGCTTCCTTTCTTGCCATGTGATCTCTACACACACAGGATCCCCTTCACCTTCTGCCATGAGTAGAAGCAGGCTGAGGACCTCACCAGCCTACAGAACTGTGGGCCAAATAAATCTTTTCTTTATAAATTACCCAGTCTCAGGTATTCCTTTATAGCAACACAAATGGACTAAGATATACATAAATCAGTAACACAGTCATTTATTATTATTAGAACAATAATTTTATCAGCCTATTATCTAAGGATTATGTACTATATACAATTATATGTGCTAGACTTTTATAAGAGTGGCAGCACAATAGGTTCAAGTACACCAGCATCGCCACAGACATAAGTGATATGTTACTGCACTACTACATTACAAACATTGCCAGACAATAGGAAGTTTTTAGCTCCCACTATAATCCTATAAGACCACCATTATATATGTGATCCGTTGTTGACCAAAACATCAATATGCAGTAAATGACTGTATATCCAATTAATGGCACTCTAATAACTTTACCAAAGGAAGCCAGTTGGCATATTTTAGATAATTCATGTAAATTATGAGGTTAGCTATTTGTATATGTGCTGCCGAAGCGAGCACGAGGTTATTTAGCTATTTGAATGTGTGGGTTCCCTTACTGTTTATGAAGCCACTATTGCTCCCAGTTACGTGATTTTAAAACCCCATTTGCCAATTCCCACTATCCAAAAGAATCAAACTACTGTACAGTTGTCCCTTTGTATAGGTGGGGAAATGATTCTAGCACCCACCTCACCCCACCCCACCCCACCCCACCCCTCGGGACACCAAAACCCATAGATGTTCAAGTCCCTGATATAAAATGTCACAGCATTTGCTTATTACCCATGCACATCCTGCCATATACTTTATATCATCTCTAAATTACTTATAATACCTACTATAGTGTAAATGCTATGAAAATAGCTGCTATACTGTATTGTTTAGGGAATTATAAGAAAAAAGATCTGTACATATTCAATACAGATGCAATTTTTTTCCTGAGGTTTTTTTTCAGATTACTGCTATTTATAGATACAGAAACTGAGGCGCAGAGATGTTAAGTAACTTGCCCAATATCACACAGCTAGCAAATGGCAGAACCTGGAGACCAACCCAAGCAGTGTGGCTCCAGAGGCTGAGCTCATAACCACTGTTATATTGCAAGTACACTACTTGCATCTATTAGGGATTCATAAAACCTTTCTTATATCAACAAAAGTGAGGTGGCTTAATAAAAATAAATGTGTGCAGGTGCCATACTAAGTGCATATATGTGATGTTTCTCTTTTTTTTTTTTGAGATATAGTCTCACTCTGTCACCCAGGCTGGAGTGCAATGGAGTGATCTCGGCTCACTGCAACCTCTGCCTCCTGGGTTCACGTGATTCTCCTGCCTCAGCCTCCCGAGTAGCTGGGAATACAGGCATGTGCCATCACGCTCAGCTAATTTTTGTCTTTTTTTAGTAGAGATGGGGTTTCACCATGTTGGCCAGGCTGGTCTTGAACTCCTGACCTCAGGTGATCCGCCTGCCTCAGCCTCCCAAAGTGCTGAGATTATAGGCATGAACCATCGCGCCTGGCCTTTTCTGAGTATTTTTAATCTTTGGTTGGTTGAATCCATAGACATGGAACTCATGAATACTGAGGGCTGATTATATATATTTGAATACCAGCAATTCTCACTACTGCAATTTTCACTATGTTCCAGCCACAGCAACCTTTTAAAGATGTTCCTCAAACAGGCCAAGCTCATCACTGCACCTCAAGACCTTTGCCTTAGAATGTAGATCATTCAGGTCTCAGTTCCAATGTTACCTCAGAGATGCCTCCCAAACCAACCTAAGAAAAATGCCCTTCCTCCATTCCTCTCTGCACAACCAGAGACAAAGTCTTGAGATGGTAGAAGAGACACTCTGATTGGCTATGAGACTGAAATTTTAATTTGGAATAACCAGACTTTTAAGAAAAGCCCAGGAAAGCTATGGGATTTGGCTGAAATGTCAACATGTGGCAGAGAAAGAACATTCAACAAAAAACAGTCAAACGCAGTTTTTTGGGGAAAAATTATTTTCTGTTGTAAATAAGTGAGTAAAATAGTGGCTCCACCTTCCGAACACTCTTTCTTTTTTTTTTTTTTTGAGACAGTGTCTCACTCTGTCGCCCAGGCTAGAGTGCAGTAGCATGAACATTGCTTACTGCAGCCTTGATCTTCTGTGCTCAAGCAATCCTCCTGCCTCAGCCTCCCATGTAGCTGAGACTACAGGCATGTACCAAATGTACCAACATGCCTGGATAATTCTTAAATTTTTTGTAGAGACGAGCTCTTACCATGTTGCCCAGACTGGTCTTGAACTCCTGGGCTCAAGCGATCTTCCCACCTGGGCTCCTCAAAATGCTGAAATTACAGGCGTGAGCCTCCGCATCTGGCTTTGAACATCTTATCATGTTGTTCTCACTACTACCCTAATTACCAGCAAAAACTATGCAAGTGTATTCTTTATGTCTTTAGTGTCAGTATTCATCCATCAGGATATAAGCTCCAAAGTCTAAGAACTTTGTCATATTCACTGACACTTTTTTTTTTGGAGACAGGGTCTTGCTTTGTCGCCCAGTCTGGAGTACAGTGGTGTAATCTCAATTCACTGCAGCCTCAACCTCCTGGGCTCAAGCAAGTCTCCCAACTCAGCCTTCTGAGTAGCTAGAACTACAACTGTACACCACGACCCCCAGGTATTTTTTAAATTTTTTTGTAGAGACGAGTTTCACCATGTTGTTCAGGGTGGTCTAAAACTCCTGGGCTCAGGTAATCCACCCACCTCAACTCCCAAAGTGCTTGGATTACAGGTGTGAGCCACTGTGCCCAGCCTAACTGACATTTAAAATGGTATCCAGTACACCTTAAATGCTCAGATTTTTATGGAATGAACAAACTCCAGTTACACAGATCAATTACCTTTGATACTATTTGTATGTACTCCATGGATATGACCAACTTTTTTTTTAATTTTTATTTTTGTAGAGGTGGTAGGTCTTGCTATGCTGCCCAGTCTAGTCTCCAACTCCTGGCCTCAAGTGATCCTCCTGCCTCAGCTTCCCAAAGTGTTGGGCATGAGCCACTGCATCCAGCCTCTGACCAAAGTTTTAACCTGAGCTGTATCCTGCTTTTTTTGTTGTTGCTGTTTTTTGTTTTTTGTACAAATGGGGTTGCCCAGGCTGGTATCAAACTCCTGGCCTCAAGGAATATTCTCATCTTGGCCTCCCAAATCACTGGGATTACAGGCGTGAGTTACTGCACCCAGCCCTGCTTTCTTTACAGAGCATATCAGGCATCTATTTCCTCCACCTACTAACCAAGGCAGGAGGCAAATGGCTTTTAATGACAACTGGGTTCACCAGGACACTAGGCAAATATTTATTAAGAGAAACCTCAGGTAGGCATTGTAGCTCACGCCTGTAATCCCAGCACTTTGGGAGGATGGGGCAGATTGCTTGAGCCCAGGAAATCCATATCTGGGCAACATGGCAAAACCCTGTCTCAAAAAATTCTTTTGAATGAGCTGGGCATGATGGTGTTGCACCTGTGGGAGGATGAGGTGGGAGGAACACCTGAGCCTGAGGAGGTCAAGGCTGCAGGGAGCTAATTGCACCACTGTACTCCAGACTGGGGGACAGAGTGAGACCCTGTCTCAACAGAAAAGGAAAAGAAAAAGAAAAGAGAAAAGGAAAGAAAAACCTCTCTGGCTGACTGGCTCTTTTGCTCATACCTGTAATCCCAGCACTTTGGGAGGCCTATACAGGAAGATCCCTGGAGCTCAGGAGTAGAGACCAGTCTGGGCAATATGGTGAGATCCCATCCCTATAAAAAATTAGCCAGGCCTAGTGTGGTATGTGCCCGTAGTTTCAGCCACTCAGGAAGCTGAAGTGGGAGGATCGCTTGAGCCTGGGAGATGAAGACTGAAGTGAGCCATGATCATGCCACTGCACTCCAGTTTGTGTGAGAGTTAAACCTCCTCTCAAAAAAAACAAAACAAAACAAAACCTCTCTTTTACTAGAAAGATGCCTAGTATCCTCTTTCTACCTTCCAGCAGTCTAACATTCCCCTCCTCTAATCCACTGAAAAATGACTGATCAAAATTTATCCTGAGCTGCCACTTCCTTTTAGAAGTTTTATTTAACATACATCACCTCCAGATTATGGTAATTGTTCAATCATTTATTTTCATAGAACATGAAAGATTCTACCATTTACATGTATCATAAAGTTTTACAGTTACTGATTAGTCCACTATTCCCTCTCCCATTCCTTCCCATGACCAACAGAGACACCCCTGAAATTCGTTTCCTCCCTAGGCTGTGTCAAATGCAACCACCTCTCTAGGACAGTACACTGAAGTAGGGGAAGGCCGCTCTAAGGTTCATGTCCCTCTTAGATGTGCCTTTCAAGAGGGCAATTTCTATCAACCCAATGAAAAACTGACAAGTTCTTAATGAGGTTCTCATTTATACTTAACTAGACATATTAAAAAGAATTCTCTGGTTATATATCTTAACCAAATTCACCAACAATATTCAAATCTTTGTATCACATCCATATTCCTCGCCAAACATGATCCTGACTCTGTGCTTTCACACTGGCTGTTCCTTCTAGAAGGAACTCTTCTAAATATGTACATGACTTGCTCCCTTGCTTCATTCTGGTCTTACCTCAAATACCATCTCCTCAGAGGCATTCCCTCACTATCTTATCAAAAATAAGCCAGATGCAGTGGCTCACGCCTATAATCCCAGCACTTTGGGAGGCTGAGGCAGGCAGATCACTTGAGGTCAGGTGTTCAAAACTAGCCTGGCCAATATGGTGAAACTCCGTCTCTACTACAACTGCAAAAATTAGCTGAGCTTGGTGGTGGGCACCTGTAATCCCAGCTACTCGGGAGGCTGAGACAGGAAAATTGCCTGAACCCAGTAGGTGGAGGTTGCAGTGAGCCAAGATCATGCCATTGCACTCCAGCCTGGGCAAGCGAGCAAGACCCTGTCTCAAAATAAATAAATAAATAAATAAAATAATAATAATAATAATAATAATAGTACTGAGCACTCTACTCTCTCCTTTACCCTGGTTGTTTTTCTTCATAGTACCTATCACAACTTGAGCTACAGTATGTATTTAACTGTTTATGTTTATTGTCTCTCTTCCCAACAAAAATGTAAATTACACAAGGGCAGGAGCTGTCTGCCTAGTTCATCCTTTTCTACATAGAATTAGGAAATATTAAATTCTTGTTCAGTGAATAAATTTATTTCCCATAGACTTAATTATTCCTGGTATGGTTATGGTTTCAATGAACAAGATGTCACTGGCACAAATGCCCCTCATCCATGGCCATCTCACAAGCAGAGTATAAATACACTGAAAATGGAAGTAATAACTTTTATGTGTAAAAGCCAAAAATAGATTGACGGCTTGAGAGTACCTCTGCTCACATATTTTTCAAATATTCCTCAGTAACTATAGAACTTTATTTCAAACCCCCTTGCCTAGCACTGAAGGCCCTTTATAATCTGACCCGACTTCCCTTTTACTCCTATCCCTCTTGCTGTTTCCCTGTATTCTGGGTTTCTATGCTGCAACAATCCCAAGGAACACTATTCATACAGAATATCTAACACAACATGCAGCCCTCCTTACACTGCAGCCAAACTGATCTAGCCTAGATTCCTGCCAAATTTTCTCCTAATTACCACCTACAAAAAGTTTACCCATTATTCAAAATCCAGCTCCAACACTTTCTTCATAAAATTTTCACTGATCATCCCACCAGAAATTATTTCCTCAATCTGTGAGGGAGCATAGAGCAATTGGTAACACATCTGAAACCTTTGCCTTACAGTAAATCATTAGTAACTTTTAATCTCCTTCAGTACATGGCAAATTCCCAAAGAGCATGGACATTGTTCTATATATCTTTGCATTCTCCATGGTGCCTTGCACACGGGTGTCAATAAAGTTATTTTAATAATGAATAAATTCTACAGACACTTTTTATTGTTGTTGTTTTATAGAAACAGGGTCTTGCTATATTGCCCAGGTTGGCCTCAAGTAATCCTCTCACCTCATCCTCCCAAGGTGCTGGGATTACAGGCATGAGCCACCACACCTGGCCTCTATACACACTCTGAATCACTGCTTTACATTTCCATTTTCTTTCCTCTTAAAGGATAAACAAAACTTCCACTGAGAGAAGAGAAGTAGTATGAATCATATTTCAGTTTAATGTTTGATTTCTCTTGTGGTTCGGTTATACACTACTGCCTTCTTGTGACTCCATCTCACTAGATCCAACTAGAAAGGGACAGAATGAGAGTTAAGAGTTAGTTATTAGGCAGAAAATGATCTCTGGCATGCTAGTGAGCCAACAAGTAACCAGCCAGGTAGGGGTGTGTGCACACACATGTATGAGAGAGAGACAGACGAGAGACAGAGAGAGAGGATACTAGTTGTTATTAGGAGAAGACCCAGCTGGAAAGATCTCAAATAATTTAAATCATCAAAGGTATCTGAACAGGAAAGTGATATGGTGAGAATTGCATTTTGATCTAGAGCTCAGATCAGAGCTAAGAGATAAAAATAGTGAAATCATGGGAGTTAAGACTGTCCCAGAAAAAAACATACAAAGATAGAAAAGGGCTGAAGATAAAATCCTGGGAAATAATTCTATTGGGGACAAGGGAGAGAAGTCAGTGAAAAACAAAGGTGATTTGAGAGACAGCAGACCAAGAAGGGAATGTCATAAAAACCAAAAGAGAAGCAGAGGTAAAGAGCAATAATGCCAGAAAAGAGGATAAATATTATCAGAGAAGAATCTCATTTGATAATCAGGAGGTTGCTAATGCTTTTATGACTGACAGGTTCTATACAACTGGGTAGGAGAGAAGAGTGAGCCATATTACAGTAAGTTAAAGGGCTAAGAATTATAAAGGCAGCAAATGGGGGCTGCTTTTCCAAGAACTGTGACAGTGAGAAATGGACAAAAGTTTGAGTTAGAGGCAGAGTAAAAGTTCATATGATGAGGAGGCAGAGTGCAGGGGCTCACACCTGTAATCCCAATACTTTGGGTGGCCGAGGCAGGTAGATCACTTGAGGTCAAGAGTTTGAGACCACCCTGGCCAACATGGTAAAATCACGTCTCTACTAAAAATTCAAAAATTAGCTGGGTGTGCTGCTGTGTGCCTGTAATCCCAGCTACTCAGGAGGCTGACGCAGGAGAATTGTTTGAATCCGGGAGGCGGAGGTTGCAGGGAGTGGAGATCCCACCATTGCACTCCAGCCTGGGCAACAAGAGTGAAACTCTTGTCTCTAAAAAAAAAAAAAAGTTTATATGAGGCAACCCATGAACTTTCTTATAGGCATAGGAGTGAGAAAAACGGGAAACTGAAAAAAAAAAAAAGAGGGGACATACCACCAAGTCCTGGGGGGAAGATGAGGACTGAACAAGAACAAGCAGGAGACAATTTGGGAGGTAGCATGGAACAGAGGAGAATACAGGAGAAACAAGAAAAATGTGTGGTATCGACCAAGGAAGTTAAAGGCACTTCAAATAGCTGGGTAATGTAACGTGCTAAGAATTAAGAGGGGAGCCGGGTGCAGTGGCTCACGCCTGTAATCCCAGTACTTTGGGAGGTCGAGGCGGGCGGATCATGAGGTCAGGAGATTGAGACCATCCTGGCTAACACAGTGAAACCCCATCTCTACTAAAAATACAAAAATTAGTCAGACGTGGTGGTGGGTGCCTGTAGTTTCAGCTACTCAGGAGGCTGAGGCAGGAGAATGGCATGAACCCAGGAGGCTGCAGTGAGCCGAGATAGCGCCACTGCACTCCAGCCTGGGCGACAAAGCGAGAGTCTGTCTCAAAAAAAAAAAGGGGGGGGGGGGTTGTGAGGCTTAGCAAAAAAAGGTTTAAACAATTGCTGTTTGGAGTAGAACAATGAACTGGAAATGAAAAAAATGAGCACTAAGGGCCAAGATGATAATTGCAAAAGAAAAGGAATAATCACAATTACATGTTCAAAGTAATCTAAAACAGAAGATAAAATTATAATATCAGATCCCTACGAACGTTCTACAGACACACTTTCTAAGGAAAAACAACAAAGACAAAGTAGTTATATGGAAAGGTTTTCAGAAATATAAACCCCTAAGCAGTTGATAACTGTATATGTCAAAATGTGCTACACAAATCTTTACATAGCTGAAAGACTTCTAAGATCCAGCAATAGTCCGCTTGCTTTAAACAGACAATAAAATTATTAGAGTCAAATTCCAATATTAAAAAAGAAAAGCAGCCTGACATGGTGGCTCACGCCAATAATGCCAGCACTTTGGAAGACAGAGGCAGGTGGATCATGAGGTCAAGAGATGGAGACCATCCTGGCCAACATGGTGAAACCGTTTCTACTAAAAATACAAAAATTAGCTGGATGTGGTGGCGCATGCCTGTAGTCCCCCCCACCACCAGCTACTCGGGAGGCTGAGGCAGGAGAATCACTTGAACCTGGGAGGTGGAGGTTGTAATGAACCAAGATCGCGCCACTGAACTCCAGCCTGGCAACAGAGCAAGACTCCATCTTAAACAAACAAACAAAAAAATTAAAAAGAAAGAAAAGCTGGTGATTTTTATGACATTGGCTTCTAACTTCTAAGTTACACATCAAGAAAGTTTTGAGCTATGTGTGATGGCTCAAGCCTGTAATCCCAGCACTTTGGGAAGCCAAGGCTGGCAGATGGCTTGAGCCTAGGAGTTCAAGACCAGCCTGGACAACACAGGGAAACCTCGTTTCCATAAAAAATTAGCCAGGTATGCTGGTGCACACTAGGACATGCTGGTCCCAGCTAGGAGGCTGAGGTGGGAGAATCACCTGAGCCCGGGAAGTTCAGGCTGCAGTGAACCGTCATTGTGCCACTGCACTCCAGCCTTGGCATCGGAGTAAGACTCTGTCCCTTGTCGCCAAGAAAAAAAAAGAAGAAAGTTTTGAATCTTTCAAAACATATTAGCTATGCTTTTGAACTCTGTGTCCTCCACAAATTCAATAAACTTAACTTTATTCAGCTTACTGATAAAGTAAGTAAGGACCTATACTTTCAGCACAACACTAAAGGCCTCCTTCAAGGACTGATTTATTATCCTTCATTATCATTCATTACCTGAACTATACCTTCAGGTATAGTTGTCTGACTGATAATGAATCAAATTCTAATAGTAGTCTCATCAAGCCCACACTTCTCCATTTTGACCATGGGACCTAATTTTGTCAAAATGCTCTGGTGAAATCTAACTGTACAATATCAAAGGCATTTTTCTAATGAACCAAGTTATTAATCCCATCAAAAATGGGTATGAGGCTAATTTAGCCACTCCCCAGCCAGTTCTGTCTCTATTCAAGGTAGCACCAGCCTTGAATTTAAATAATCCTACAAATTATGTTACAGAACTACCCTGCAGAGGTCTCACTACATTTCTCCCAAAGACAAACTTCAGTCTTCCCACTTGATGATTAGTTACTTTTTAATGTACAAATAGTCATCCATCCTCATCCTCGGTCTCACTTTCCAGTTTCAGTGATACGTGGTAAACCATGATCTGAAAATATTAGACAAAAAAAATTCCAGAAAGAAACAATGGGTTTTAAATTGCACATTCTGAGCACTGTGTTGAAATCTCCCACAGTCTGGCTCCATCCAGTATATCCATGTTGTATACCTTACTCTCCCATTAGTCACTTAGTAGCCCTCTTGGTAATCAGATCAGAAAAAACAGTATATATAAGGTTTGGTACTGTTCATGGTTTCAAGCATCCACAGGTGTCTTGGAATATATTCCCTGGGGTAAGTGGGGATGGTGGGTAGTGGGTAGCAGGGGCTACTATATAAGGCAATCCCTCATCACCTCCCAATGAGGATAGAAAAAGATTTTCTGGTCCACTTGAATACATAAACTTTTAGATATATATAGATAAAAGAATCAAATGTTCATTTATAATGTCTATTACATTATACATCTTTAAAATCATCTACTATATAAAATAATATTCATTTAGAAATTCAGCTTTTTCCCTTAATAAACATTTCATAAGACAATGTCATTGAATTTTTCCCAATGTATCATTGGCATCTGTCTTCATGTTCACCAGAGTGAGTCACTTACTAGATTTTTTTTTTCAAAGTATTATCACCTTCCCTTTATTTGTAAATGTTCAAGTTAAAACACTTTTTAAAATCTTGTGAGCTTTTAAACCTAAACCCTGAGTACCCGTTTTCTGTATATTCAGGCAGTTTTTCCATTCACAGGTCTGTGCTGTGGCTGTAGATTCAGAATTTCCACAAGGTAAGTACTTAACTAATCTGAACCAAAGTCGCCTCCACAGGTAAGTACTTAACTAATGTGGACCAAAGTAGCTTCTCCAAACAATCCTTTGTGAGGTTTTGTAAGGAGTAGAACAGTGACTTACTTTTCTGAGAGTTATTTTTGGGGAGAAAAAGACCTTGCTTTATATCCAGGTAATCAACAAGTCAAAATTTCGCAGAATCAGGGACAAAATTACTTCTTAAACACATTTCAATGAATAGCATAGATACTGTTTATGTAACCATACAGATGCAACAGGAGTCTTCAGAAATTAAACCAATTGTCTTTCCTTTTTTTTTTTTTCCATTCAGTCTCACAGAGCAGTGGCGTGATCATAGTTAACTATAACCTCTAACTCAGAATTATCAATAGCACCTATATTGTAGGAACACTGTGAATATTAATGTATCTAAAACAACCCTCCCACCTTGGCTTCTCAAAGAGCTGAGATTACAGGAGTGAGCCACTGTGCCCAGTCCACAAATTTTCTTTCTGAAGTAAAGCATGGGAATTTTGCTATACCATTATAAAAGAGAAAAGCAGAGTGGGATGGGTTACTCAATTCCCCTGAATTAGTTTTCTTAAAGAAAGAGGGGGAGTAGTTCTAATAATTTATTGTATTATACTAATTAAGTGCCAGGCACGGTTTTAAGCATTATAGATACATTACCTAATTTAATCTTCACAATGGTCCTATGATACAGGTGCTACTGATACTGCTGTCCTACTCATAAGGAAACTTGCCCAAAGTCATACAGCTTTTAAGTGGTGGCTATTCAGGGAGTCTAATTCCAGGGCCCCTCTCCCTTTCAAAAGGTGATATATACAGTACTCCCACCTCTTAGTAAAATTTGTTCTTCATTTTATGAGGCAGTCCCATCTGTTAGACAATCAAATATCAGTGGTCTAAAGAAGATAGGATGGTTAGGTTCCCACACATTTTCTTTTGTATTATTTTCTAGTATTCATCCACATTGCCTGAAGGCATGAGAGGTCTGAGGAAGAGGTGGTTCATCCTTTGTATTAGGCTGGTGCAAAAGTAACTGCGGTTTTTGCCATTAATATTATGTTCCCTGAGCTAATCAATACCCCCATTTCTGTCGTACTTTAAGGCAAATGATTAACTACTACAGATGCCTACACAGAACAGACTAGTTCCAAGTCTTCCTCATTCTTCTCCAAACTTTTTAACTGGTGGAGAATCTGCCCCTGTGGGCCTAGATCTCCCCTGCTATATAAAACTAACTTTAAACATTGTCTTTGACAAGGTAACTTTCCTGCGCCCTAAAACGATGGTATCGCTTCATCAGTTGTCATCTGGTTGTGCCCCGTAACGGGGATGGGGGTTAGGAAGCAGTTTCCTAAGAAAAAGGAAAAAGTTGAACTCAAGAATGGGAGAATTAGGAGGGAAGGTGTAACACGCAGAAAAGGGAGGAAGGGGGGTGGAGTGGGAGGCACTGCTGGTCTGACTTGGAATTTCGTGCAGAGAGAACGAGAACAGAAATGGAAGAACTGGGGGGTCGAGTCACTGAAACCTATTAGGCAGCATTTTCTTGGTTTTTCCTTTGATGCGTCTTAGACACTGCTTTACAAAAAACTGAGACCTAACAGTACTAACGGCCCACCTGGTCAGGACACCGCACGACCATTCATCTCCCGCTCCCAGCCAGAGCTGGTCCCTTGAAAGCATCGCTCCCTGCCAGCGCTCAGTCAGGCTTTTCTCCCAGCGGCCAGTCGGCGGGAGGGACCACCAGAGCCTGTCGACCCCAAGGCCACAGACCCGCGTTCCGGTTCTCGCCGGCTGCCACCGCGGCTTCCCTGCCAGTGGACAACCCCTGAACACTCCCACATTTCGCAGCTGAACCTGAACCATGCCTTTCCCGAAGAGCAGAACCCAGCGGCCACACAGTAAAATCCAAGCTGCAGTGAGGGTCTTACCTTTAACAGATTAGACGTCGCCATATTCCTTCAACTTGGACTCTCGCGAGACGACGCGAGAATTTGTGGCGCTCCCGGCCAGGCCTTGACCGGAGGCCGGAGTTCCCACCAGGGCCCAGGGCCCGCGGGCCCGCACCGGGGTGTGGCGGGCGCGGGGGCGGCGTGCCGACAGCGCTGACCTCGTCCCAAGCACCAGGAGCTTCCTCACTCTTGTCCCCTACATGGTCACCAGAGCTTCCCCACGCGAAAGACCTCATGCACGCGCTCAGGAAGACGGGAACGGCGAATGCTGCCGAGAAGGTAACGGGAGCCGACCTGACTTGGAAGAGGAAGCATCGACTCCACGCGCCTCCCCGACTCCCTCGGATTAGCCTTTGTGGTTGCACCCTCCGCGGCCACCCGCAACGAATTTAGCTCGGCTTAGGCCCGGCAGCTCAGGTTCTGCGGCCGCGTCACGTGACGCGAGGGCGGGGACGCGCTCGGGAGCGAGCGTGGGAGCCTGGAAGCCTCGGTGGGTCCCAAGGCCGCAACGAGGCCAGGACCGCGCCCTCTGCTGGCGGGACCTGGCGTTTTCCCGCACTCCTCCCCAAATCCCGGACTCGGTGTTAAGGGAGTTGCATTGCCGTGAAATGCTTAAAACAGCTGTCTTCAATAATTGGTGCATAGAATGCGCCCAGTAAATATGTGTTGAGTGCGCAAGCGTGTTGACTCTTAATATTTATATTCAAGAATGTCTGGCACTTAGATAAAATATTGTTAAGCGCTTTGGGAGGCCGAAGGGGGGGGATCACTTGAGGCCAGTTCAAGACCCTCATCTTTACAAAAAAGTTTGGGGGAAAAAAAAAAGATTGTTTAGGTAATGAATATTAATCTTTGATTTTCTGAAGGCACGTTATCCTAGAAGATCCTAAACTATAAGCCCGCAGGTTTTACCCCTTCAGACCACAAACCACTGGCCAATAAGAGAATATAATTTACATGTAGAACCTACAGGATACCTGGTATTGTATTATGCACGTTTACAAACAGCCTTCATACGGCCATAATGTGTAGAAATAAGTAAGAGCTCTTGACTAAAAGCAGAGAAGAGGGATGCACCTACTTAAAGAATCCAGTCAAGTAGTTAATACTTGTTTGAGCACTTGTATGTACTAGGCACAGGAAATACAGGATTAAATAAAAGAGAAGACCTCTGCCCTCTTGGAGTTTATGGCCTAATAAAGTAGCCAAATGTTAAGCATGGTTACACAGGTCAAATATCACTTAGTGGGAGTTGTGATAAATACTGCAAAGAGGCCGGGCGCAGTGGCTCACGCCTATAATCCCAGCACTTTGGGAGGCCAAGGCAAACACCTGTGGTCAGGAGTTTGAGACCAGCCTGGCCAACATGATGAAACCCTGTCTCTACTAAAAATACAAAAATTAGCCGGGCGTGGTGGTGGGCACCCGTAATCCGAGCTACTCGGCAGACTGAGGCAGGAGAATCGCTTGAACCCTGAAGATGGAGATTGCAGTGAGCCAAGATCGCGCTATTGCACTCTAGCCTGGGCAACAGAGTGAGATTCCATCTCAAAATAAACAAATAAATACAAAGAAGACAAAAAACTGCAAACAAAAAAATAGTGTGCACTTGAGAGCTTAGGAGGGGAAAGGAAACTGGTATCCTAATCTCCACCCTTTGCTTATGAAAGGAACTTTATAACTGAACCTTAAGACACTTTTGAGAGTCTGATTTGAACATCCCACTGTCAACCAAAGCGTTCCAATTTTCCTAACTCACTTGTTCTGGAAACACCACTGCTACAACTCTGGCTTCAATAAGTTATCCGTTCCATTGACACCACCACTTGTTATCTGCCATCTCCTTCTGTTGTCACTCTTTCTCATCCAATTTAGAATCGGCCCACTGTTATAAAAATGTTTAAATATTTAAAATGCTTAAATATTTAGTTCTTAAAAATAGCGCAGGCACATAATACAAAATTCAGAAGGTGCTAAAAATAATACAATCAAAAGTAGGCCTTTCACTTTCTGGGGTGATGTAATGTTCTATATTGTGGTAGGAACTTCAGTTATTCAGGTGTATGCACTTGTCAAAACTCAGCCAGTATACCTTAAAATTTATGCATTTCAGCCAGGCACAGTGGCCCAGGCCTGTAATCCCAGCACTTTGGGAGGCGAAGGCAGGCAGATCACTTGAGCCCAGGGGTTCGAGACCAACTTGTGCAACGTAGCTGTCAAAAAAAAAAAAAAATTAAAAAAAAACTTAGGCATTTAATTCAAAGGAGAAAATAGTAAACAAAATTTGAGTTTAATGCTATCCATACTGAAGAATTTAGGAGTAAGCGAATCTATGTTTATAATTTACTTGGAAATGTTTCAAAAAATAAGATGAACTGATGGTTGGGTAGAAACATTGATAAAGCGGGCTGAGTGCGGTGGCTCACGCCTGTAATCCCAGTGCTTTGGGAGGCCAAGGCCGGTGGATCACCTGAGGTCAAGAGTTCAAGACCAGCCTGGCCAACATGGTGAAACCTCGTCTTTACTAAAAATATAAAAAATTAGCTGGGCATGGTGGCAGATGCCTATAATCCCAGCTACTTGGGAGGCTGAGGCAGGAGAATCACTTGAACCCGGGAGGCAGAGGTTGCAGTGAGCCAAGATCGCGCCACTGCACTTCAGCCTGGGCAACAAGAGCGAAACTCTGTCTCAAAATATATATATATACACATACCTATATAGATAGATAGATAGAGCAAGTATAATAAAATGTTAATGATAGAGTCTAGGTGGTGGATATGCTAGTGTTCCCTGTGTAAAACCAGCTCATTTATGTGTTTAAAATTTTTCATAATTAAATATTTGGGGACAATTTTTTAAAAATAGGCCTGTCTTCCTCCACAGTCCCCCAGGCATCTGTTCTTTCTTCTCATAGACAACGGTTACATTTCTTATGAATGCCTAGGACATTCTGTGCATGTATAAGCATTCATATATGTATTATTTTTTCTCTCCCCACAAATCATGGTATACTACTTGTATTCTTGAACATACTTGTTTTCACTCAGCAGTGTGATATAAATTACTGAAAAAAATTATTTTTTTTCCCACTTTCTTTTCTTCTTTTTGAGACAGAGTCTTGCTCTGTCACCCAGGCTAGAGTGAGGTGGCATGATTTCCACTCACTGCAACCCCCACCTCCCAGGTTCAAGTGACTCTCACGCCTCAGCGGCCTGAATAGCTGGAATTACAGACATGAGCCACCACGCCTAGCTAATTTTTATATGGAAACGGGGTTTTACCATATTGGCCAGGCTGGTCTCGAATTCCGGGCCTCAAGCAATCCTCCCACCTCAGCCTCCTAAAGTGCTGGGATTACAGTTGTGAGCCACCATACCTCACCTTTGACCTTAAAAGTCAAAGCTTTTAAGTTGTAAGAGGGTCTTTGTGAAATTATGTTGGCAAGTAGAAATGAGCATATGTTTCTTCTTATATTTGTATAAGACATATAAAAAGCAACCATTCCTTCTTATATTTCATAGCCTCTTACGTGATTAATTACATAGGAAAATGCTCAGAATATAATAGGTAAAAATATAGGATACAAAATTCCACATATGTGCCATAATTCCAACTTTGTAAAGAAAGCTACAGTTTTATTTCCTACTCTGAATAGTGGATAAACTGGAAAACATATTCAAAATGTTACCAGTGTTTGTGAGTAGTAGAAAATGGAATAATTTTACTTTTATTTATTTAAAATCTTTTTAAAAATCACCTGCTGACTGGGCGTGGTGGCTCACACCTATAATCCCAGCACTTTGGGAGGCCAAGGTGGGAGGATCACCTGAGGTCGGGAGTTCGAGACCAGCCCGACCAACATGGAGACATCCCTCCTCCACTAAAAATACAAAATTAGCCAGGCATGGTGGTGCATGTCTGTAATCCCGGCTACTTGGAAGACTGAGGCGGGAGAATCACTTGAACCCAGGAGGGGAGGTTGCGGTCAGCCGAGATCACACCATTGCATTCCAGCCTGGGCAATAAAAAGCGAAATTCTGTCTAAAAAAAAAAATCGTCTGCTAATTTAAGAAAATTTAGCCATCATGTTAAACCAGAATATCTTACAAAATGAAAATTCTCTATAATCTTTTCTCTCCCACCTCCTAAAATATCTGCTTTTAACCGTTTGTTTTATTCTTCTCATTTGTTTTCTATGTATGCAGTAAAACATATGTAAAGGAGTTTCTCAAATGTGGCTGATCATTTACATCAAAATAACTTGGGGTGCTTATTTTAAAAGCAGATTTCTAGGCTCTGCCCTCTGAAGATTCTGAGTCTACAGGTCAGGAGTGAGGCTCCAAATCTACCTTTTCCCTAAGCATCCCAGGTGACTTTTCTTGTGCACCAATGGCCAAGAATTCTTGTGCATCAGTGGCCCAGAATTTATCATAGAATGCTTAAGAGTTTGTGCTTTAGAACCAAACAGATCCTGCCATTTATGAGCTACGAGACATTGGGTACATTACTTAACCCTGCTGAGTCACAGTTTCCTTGTCTGTATCTGTAATATAATGTATTACAGTGGCTTGCACCTGTAATCCCAGCACTTTGGGAGGCCAAGGCAGGCAGATCACCTGAGGTCAGGAGTTCAAGACCAGCCTGGCCAACACGGTGGAACTCCATCTCTACTAAAAATACAAAAATTAGCTGGGCGTGGTGGTGAGCACCTGTAATCCCAGCTACTGGGGAGGCTGGGGCAGGAGAATTGCTTGAACCCGGGAGTCGGAGGTTGCAGTGAGCTGAGATTGTACCACTGCACTCCAGCCTGGGTGAGAGGGCAGGACTCCATCTCAAAAAAAAGAAAAAGAAAAAAAAATGTATTATACATGTGAGCACCCAGTAAATGTAGTAAGAAGAAGACCTAACACATACAATGCTTATGATCATATGTCAGGCACAGTTCTATGCACTTTACATAGATGAATACATTTGATGTAGGAATTTAATTCCTCCTTATAGAGACTTTAAGTATGTTTTGTTTGTTTGTTTGTTTGTTTCTTTTGAGACAGTGTTTTGCTCTTGTTGCCCAGGCTGGAGTGTAATGGCGTGATCTTGGCTCACCGCAACCTCTGCCTCCCGAGTTCAAGTGATTCTTCCTCCTGAGAAGCTGGGATTATAGGCATTTGTCACCACGCCTGGTTACTTTTGTATTTTTAGTAGAGATGGGGTTTCTCCATGTTGGTCAGGCTGGTCTCGAACGACCTCAGATGATCCACCTGCCTCAGCCTCCCTGAGTGCTGAGATTATAGGCATGAGCCACAACGCCCAGCCTTAAGTATCTTTTAAACTTCACACCTGAGAAGAAGAAGAGTCAGGTAGCTGATGTGAATGATCCATCATTTAGAAGGGGAAAAATGATGATGGAAAGGATACAAAGGAGAAAATTTGCCCGAACCATGTTCTTGGTAAGGAAAGAGGATGGCACTTAGGGCACTCATAGGGAGAGGTGCACCTTGCTTAGCACCATGGACAGTCACACCTACTGGTAGGATAGACACGAGACAGTAGATGGGCTCTTGGAAGTGAAGGTTCTCTTCCGATTGCTTCTCTTCTCTAATTGAAGTTGGAAGCCAGGTCATCAGCTGATAGTGAGGATGATGTGAGGTTTAAGAAGAAAGAAGAGAAGAAGATGGGAAATTATTATCTATGATGGTAGGAGAGGAAAGAGAAATGTATAATGATTTCTGGGCAGCCCTAAGTGCCAACTTGAGACTAGTTATCCCAAATTTTAATTGATATCTCTCAGCATAGCTAAGGAAACTAACATTCACCAGGGTTAATTAATGTGCCCAAGGTCTCACAGCTCCTAAGTGGCAGGACTTGTTTGATTCAAAAGACATATTCAGCCACTCGGGTGCAGGCGTAGAATTGGATGTAACCAAAGTTGGGGTTTTGCTGAGAGAGAATGATGGAGGGCGTTGACCGTATATGCAAGAGAGTGAGTATGATGATCGACCCTTGGATTTAAGCTGAATTAGGAGGGCAAAGAACAATAAAAGACAGTAGGGTCAAAGTACTGTACATTCACATTGCGGTCTAAGGATTGTCAGAGTCAAGATACAAGTGGTACTAGGCTGAAAATATAGGAAGTGATAGTCGGAGAATGAAATTGAGCTTAGGTTATTGGGAGCATTACGGGTAGTGGCAAGGGCTACACTCTGATTGACAGGGAGAGAGTAGTTGGCTGGGTGCGGTGGCTCATACCTGTAATCCCAGCACTTTATGAGGGCAAGGAAGGCGGATCTCTTGAGGCCAGGAGTTGGAGACCAGCCTGGCTGTCATGGTGAAACTCCGTCTCTACTAAAAATACAAAAATTAGCTGGGCATGGTGGCGCACACCTGTAATCCCAGCTACTCAGGAGGCTGAGGCAGGAGAATCACTTGAAACCAGGAGGTGGAGGTTGCAGTGAGCAGAGATCACACCATTGCCCACTGACTGGGAAATAGAGTGAGACTGTGTCTCAAAAAAAAAAAAGAGAGCAAGAGAGAGAGTAGTTGAGGTGGAGAACAGAATCATTGGGAGAGTGGAGGTTAAGAAATGTAGAAGCCAGGCATACCTGATGCTTTTGGTGTTCGGTCACATCCTCTTGACCTATTTCTGATTTCATCAGTGGCTATGAAATTTCTACGTGAGCTCAGATGCCCCCAATACTTTCCCACGTGAAAAGAGCAGCTCTCCTTTCTGCTTGCACCTTGAGGTCTTCTCTGAAGGTCCAGGAGCCTGCTAGGTCCACAGACAACTGCAGCAAAGCACA
Organism: Rhinopithecus bieti; assembly: GCF_001698545.2. Classification (NCBI taxonomy): domain Eukaryota; kingdom Metazoa; phylum Chordata; class Mammalia; order Primates; family Cercopithecidae; genus Rhinopithecus; species Rhinopithecus bieti. The sequence continues at coordinate 1,057,847 of NW_016816813.1, forward strand.
AGGAAGACAATGCTTCCGGGAGCAACCGGCAACCAGGAGAGTCGTCAGCAGCCACTGGGTGTGTGTCCCAACCTCTGTTCTGTTGGTGGACAATTTTATGGGGCACTCAGGATGCTTCCCAGAGGTCTCAGTGGACTTGAGTCCCCTTTGTTTATGGTGATGACCTTGATGGCACGCTTTACAGAGGTTTTTCCTCCTTCCTTATCTTACTCTCTGTACTTTCTCATTCTTGCTTCTTGGGTTATCTCCCAAAGAAATCACTTGTATCCCAAGTCCTTGTTTCAGACTTGCTTTAAGGAGAAACCTTACTAAACACCAGGGTACTAATAATCTTTTTTTTTTTTTTTAAGACAGGGTCTTGCTCTGTCGACCAGGCTGGAATGCAGAGGCGCAATCTTGGCTCACTGCAACCTCTGCCTCCCAAGTTCAAGCAATTCTCTTGCCTTACCCTCCCAAGTAACTAATAATGTTTTATATAGATGTTGAAATCACTAAGAATGACCACAGGAATAATGCTGGAGAGAATGATACTGGAGTCAAGATCTAAATTCATTAAGGAATGAGGGTATATGACCTGGGAAGTCAGTACATGACGGAAAAGGAGCGTTAATGCATGAGTAGCTGACTGACACGAGACTCAGACCTGAGTGTTTTTGGGGAATGGAGAGAATGATCTAGAGGTGGCAGTGGAAGCAAAGAGGACCCATGCATGAACTGCAGGCCCACTGGTACATCAGCCATCTTGTGAGAGAGATGCAGAAAAAGCAGCGACTGCAAGAGGGAACCGAGTTTCACTTGGAATAAAAAAGTAAATGGACTCCTTTGCTGCAGTTGTAAGTGCAGGAGCTGGGGAGGGACACTTTTATCCCAAGTCCACAGGATTCTTGGGAATTCTCCTAATCCTTGCTGGAAAGGGCAGGGAACCCAGGGAGAGCATGGGTTTATTTGGGGTAGTGAAAATTCTGGGGAACAAATTGTAGTGACTAATTTGGAGCTGTTCTTCTCTAACTGTTGTATAGTCTCTTACCCTTTCAAGATTCATCTGTTAACCAATCGTTAACTAGGGCCGAAAAGAAAGCTTATGCCTCGATTACACTTGGTATAAATATTTTCTATAAATATTGATATATTATTTAATTTAAAGATGAATTAAATAATATGGGGTTTGGCTGGGCATGGTGGCTTATGCCTGTAATTCCAACACATTAGAAGGCCAAGAACGGAGGATCACTTGAGTTTGGGAATTCGAGACCAGCCTGAGCAATATGGTGAAACCCTATCTCTACAAAAAACACAAAAATTAGCCAGGCGTGGTGGTGCATGCCTGTAGTCTCAGCTACTGAGGAGGCTGAGGTGGGAGGATCACTTAAATCCAGGAGATCGAGGATGCAGTAAGCCGAGATTGTGCCATTGCACTCCAGCCTGGGTGACATAGCGAGAACCTATCTCAAAATAAAAATAAAAATAAAGTATGGGGCTTATACTGTTCTATTTATATAACAACCCCAATTACTGAAAAATAGCAAAAGTGTCTAAAAAATTTAAATATTGCAAAACCACATCCTCATGCACCACCAGAGTTATCAATTCTTGAAAAAAACAGTGCTTAGGTATATGGTTTTTTGAAAAAATGGATT
>NW_016816813.1:1059865-1065343 GCF_001698545.2 Rhinopithecus bieti
GCTAATTTTACATTTTTAGTACAGATGGGGTTTCGCCACGTTGGCTAGGCTGGTTTCAAACCCCTGACCTCAGGTGATCTGCCCGCCTCAGTCTCCCAAAGTGCTGGGATTATAGGCAGGAGCCACCACAGCTGACCACAAATGGATAGTTTAACCAACCTGATGGGCTGACCAACTTGCACGCTGTGGATTTGCTTAGGTCCAGTTATCTTCCACTGTATTAGCTAGTGTCGTTGACGGATGTAACTGGGACTAGATGCAGGTCTTCCAAATTGTGATCCAGGGCTCTTCCTGCCTGAAGGATGGTTTCAGAGAATAAAATCAAAGAAAACAGAGACAAAAATGCTCAGGGCATGTTTCTCTTATCCTGTGAGGTGGAACCTTCACTTCTGAACCTTCACCTCTGAACCTTCACCTTTCCTGAGGCTGCCTCTGCCCCTGGTTCCTCTGTGCCCCTGTCTACAACTGTGGACTCGCTCCCACGATGTACCCTGACTCTTCACGTGGGACAGGTGGTTAACCTGAGATGGTTCTAGGTTTTCTGATGTTTTTACTGGACTTGTTTGCTTATCCTCTAGACCTGTTTGCTCCAATGACCAAGTCAAGCTCACCTCTTCTCTTTTCCTCAGCCAGTAAATAGATTCTTCAGCTGCTGGAAACTCTCCTTGGAAAGAATGCAAGTCTGAGGTTTTCAACTCCAGGCTCCCTAACCTCCCACTTTGGTGCCCCCTCAGTGGCCATTGTTGGGTTTGCAGCAGCTGGGATGGGGAGTGCTCAAAACTCTATTTCAACAGCTACCCCCAGTGGAATGTCAGTTAACTACAGTGGCAAGAGCTACCTGAGATCAGGTCGACTTGGCTTAAGGAGAATTTCAGACAGATCCTCAAAGAAACACACGTACACAACACACATACACCAACACTTCTGATACTTGTTTTAATATCCATAATTGTTCGCTTTTTAAATACCAGAAAAGACAAACAATGTATGTTGTGTAAGTGGCACTAAGTAGAAGAAACAAAAATGAGCAGCTGTTGGAGAATTATGACACTTTTTATTAATGCTATCATTTGGGAGATTTCATCTAACTAGAAATTTATTTTAAATTCTATAATACTTTTATTCACGCTACTGTTACTTAAAAGCCTTATCTAACTTATTTTATTTTTTCATTTTATTTATTTATTTATTTATTTATTTATTTATTTATTTATTTATTTTGAGATGGAGTCTCACTCTGTCGCCCAGACTGGATTGCAATGGTGCAATTTCCGTTTACTGCAACCTCCGCCTCCTGGGTTCAAGTGATTCTCCTGCCCCAGCCTCCTGAGTAGCTGGGATTACAGGCACGCCACCACTCCCAGCTGATTTTTGTATTTTTCGTAGAGATGGGGTTTCACCATGTTGGTCAGGCTGGTCCTGAGCTCCTGACCTCGTGATCTGTCTGCCTCAGCCTCCCAAAGTGCTGGGATTACAGGTATGAGCCATCGCACCTGGCATAACTTATTTTTAAATATGCTCAGTTCAGACAATTAACAAGATAAAAATGAACCATATGAAAATAAGATCTTAGAAATAACATTTACAGATTTACTTTAAGTGAAATTCAATTTCTTAATTGATTCATATCTGAAGTAAATTGTCAGAGTATTTTTGCTGTGCCAAAGCAATCTAATAGTTATAAAGGATGTACTGTGCTATATTTTTGCTTAGTAAACTACTTATTACTCATAAAATTAAAATACTGCAAAACTTCACAAGTCTAGGCAATGAGGTCACATCAACTGTCTCTTCTTTTTTTGAGATAGAGTCTTGGTCTGTTGCCCAGGCTGGAATGCAGCTGCGCGATCTCAGCTCACTGCAACCTCTGCCTCCAGGGTTCAAGCGATTCTTGTGCCTCATCTCCCGAGTAGCTGGGATTACAGGCGTGTGCCACCACGCCAAGCTAATTTTTGTATTTTTAGTAGAGACGGGGTTCCACCATGTTGGCCTGGCTGATCTCGAACTCCTGACCTCAAGTGACCCACCCGCCTCGGCCTCCCAAACTGCTGGGATTACAGGTGTGAGCCACTGTTCCTGGCCCACATCAACATTAATACCTAAATTTTGCTGCTCCTTTCACTAGCCTTCACTTCCCCCATCACTTTTAAATTTTTTTTATTTTGTTAGTCTCCAAGGCATCCTTCAAAATGCTCAGGATCAGTTCCGCTTATGTTCTTCCGCTCCACTGAGCTCCATAATTCAGTCAGCTATCTAAAATATGTTGGTGATTTCAGAGAATATAATTAGAAATGCTAGCCGGGCGCGGTTCACGCCTGTAATCCCAGCACTTTGGGAGGCCGAGGCGGGAGGATCACAAGGTCAGGAGATCAAGACCACGGTGAAACCCTGTCTCTACTAAAAATACAAAAAAAAATTAGCCGCACGCGGTGGCCGGTGTCTCTAGTTCCAGCTACTCAGGAGGCTGAGGCAGGAGAATGGCCTGAACCCAGGAGGCGGAGTTTGCAGTGAGTCGAAATCGCGCCACTGCACTCCAGCCTGGGCTACACAGAGAGACTCCGTCTCAAAAAATAAAATAAAATAAAATAATTAGAAATGCTAATTATGAGCCAATTGAGAATATGCATAAGGGAACAAACAGGGCTTAAAATATTTACGTTGTGGTAGTAAAGCTGTACTGTAGAATGCATCTTGAAAGGTCAAGTGGTCTTTTTTTTTGAGAGAAGGTCTGGCTTTGTTGCCCAGGCCGGAGTGCATTTGCAGGGATCACAGCTGACTGTAACCTCAGCTTCCTGGGCTCAATCTTTCCTCCCACCCCAGCCCCCTGAGCGGCCTGGCTAATTTTTTGCTTTTTTTGTAGAGATAGGGTTTCACCATGTGGCCCAGGCTTGTCTCAAATTCCTGGACTCAAGTTCTCCACCACCTTTGCTTCCCGAAGTGCTGAGATTACAGGAGTGAGCCACTACGCCAGGCCCCAGGTGGTCATTTTTCCCTCTCTTCTGTTTGAATAGAACTTGTGCATTCTGTCATAGGTGGGGTGACTGGAGAACCACAGACTTCCCTTCAATTCCTGAAACTTAGAAGGGACGATAGCCTGAATCTTCCCACTAGGTATACACAATCAGCTCAGACTAACAGGAACAGCCTATTACATTCACCTCTAATATGAAATTAATTCTGCCAAATTAATCTGCATATTCAATAAAATTTCAATAAAATACTTCATTTTTTAAACAGAAACTTGACAAAACAATTGAAAAGGTGTTAGGGAGATAAAATGTGGAAGAATATACTAAGATATGGGCTTAAAAAAATGTTGAAGAAGGCCGGGCTTGATGGCTCATGCCTGTAATCCCAGCACTTTGGTAGGCCAAGGCGGGAGGATCACATGCCCAGACGAGCCTGGGCAATGTGGTGAAACCCCGTCTATACAAAAAATACAAAAAATTTAGCCAGACAGATTGGTGGGTGCCTGTGGTCCCAGCTACTTGGGGGGCTGAGGCCAGAGGATTACTGGAGCCCAGGAGGTGGAGGTTGCAGTGAGCCTAGATCATGCCTCTGTGTACTCCAACCTGAGTGACAGGGCAAGATCCTGTTTCCAAAATAAATAAATAAATAAATAATACATTTAGTGACTTAAAATAATACAAACTTACTCTCTTATAGTTCTGGAGGTCAGAAGGCTAAAATCAAGGTGTCAGCAGGACTGCACTCTTTCTAAAGGTTTCAGGAAAGAATGTGTTCCTGGCCTTGTCCAGCCTCTGGAAGCTGCCCAAATTCGTTGGTTGGTGACTCCTTTCTCCATCTTCAGAGCCAGCAGTGTAGCATCTTCTGTCTTTGACTCTGACTCTGCTCCCCTTTACTTCCATTCACACGTGGCCTTTTTTTTTTTTTTTTTTTTACTTTAACCTTCATGCGTTCCTCTTATAAGGACCCTTGTGATTATATTGTGGCCATGTGGAAAAGGTTAAACTCCCCATCCCAAGATCCTTAACTTGATCACATCTGCAAAGTCTCTTTTGCTATGTAAGGTAACACGTTCACAAATTCTGGAAATTAGGATGCGGTCATCTTTAGGGGGCCATTGTTTGTCTTCGACACATACCAGCAACTCATAGTCACTCTTATTTCATGTATACTCCAACCCACTTGTAATCTATAGCATAGCATTTCATTCATAAACATTTTAGTATGTATTTCTAAAGGATAAGAGCTCTGTAGAAAAATAATACCATTATGACACCTAAAAACTAACAATAATGTTTTAATATCATTGTTTAGTATTCCAGTTTCCCTGACTGTCACATCATTCCTTTTTTTTTTTTTCTTTTTTTCTTTTTTTTGGAGATAGAGTCTTGCTCGGTTGCCCAGGCTGGAGTGGAGTGGTGTGATCATAGCTCACTGCAGCCCCAACTTCCTAGGCTCAAGTGATCCACTTGCCTCAGCCTCCTAAGTAGCTAAGACTACAGGCACATTCCACCACTCCCAGTTAATTTTTGTATTTTTTGTGGAGATGGGGGTCACACTACGTTGCCCAGGCTGAACTCCTGGACTCAAGCAACGTTCCCACCTTGGCCTCCCAAAGTGCTGGGATTACAGGCGTGAGCCACCATGCCCAGCCACATAAATCTTTTTTATGGTTGAATCAGGAACATATGATCAATACAATATATGTGGTTGATGTATCCCTTAAGTCTTTCTAATTCATAATCTTCTAAGATGGACACTGAGATACCCCACCCCGATCATCCCTCTGTCAAAGACTTATTGCCCCAGATTCTGGGAGTGCTGTTGACAGGCAACATTCAGCTAGCAGTTTCCTCAGGGATTGCCTCAGTGGTAGAGAACCACGTTACCCAAGGCCACACCCTTTCTGTGTGATAAGAAAGCCAAACAGATTCCCTTAAGCCAAAGCCTAATCCAGAGCAAGGCCCTAACACTCTTCAGTTTTATGAAGGCTGAGAGGAAGCTGCAAAAAAAAAAGTTTGAAGCTAGCATAGTTGGGTTCATGAGGTTTAAGGAAAGAGGCTGTCTCTGTTTACATAAAAGTGCAGGGTGAAGTGGCAAGTGCTGATGTAGAAGCTGCAGCAAGTTATCTAGAAGATCCAGCTAAGATGACTAATGAAGGTGACTGTGATAAACAATAGAGTTCCAATGTAGACAAAACAGCCTTCTTTTGGAAGAAGTTGGCATTTAGAACTTTCATAGCTAGAGAGAAGTCAATGCCTGGCTTCAAAGCTTCAAAGGACAGACTGACTTTCCTGTTAGAAGCTAACATTGCTGGTGATTTTACGTTGAAGTCAGTACTTATTTACCATTCAGAAAATCCAAGCAGCCTTAAGAATTATGTTACACTGGCTGGGCACGGTGGCTTACGCCTATAATCCCAGCACTTTGGTGAGGTTGCAGTGAGCTGAGATCGGGTCACTGCACTCCAGCCTGGGCCACAGAGCGAGACTCCGTCTCAAAAAAAAAAAA
>NW_016816813.1:1068225-1088914 GCF_001698545.2 Rhinopithecus bieti
AAAAAGAAAAAAAAACTATTAAAAAAAAAAAAAAAAAAAAAAAAAAAAAAAAAAAAAAAACACTTGCTATGGACTAAGGCAACAGCCCCAGCCTTTTTGGCACCAGGGACCAGTTTTGCGGAAGGCAGTTTTTCCATGGATGGTGGGGAGGGGTGTTGGTATTGGGATGAAACTCCTACCTCAGATCATCAAGCATTAGTTAGACTCTCACAGGGAGCACATAACCTAGATCCCTGGCATGCACAGTTCACAATAGGGTTCGTGCTTTTATGAGAATCTAATGACGCTGCTGATCTGACAGAAGGCAGAGCTCAGGCAGTAATGCTCACTCGCCCACTCACCTCCTGCTGTGCAGCCCGGTTCCTAACAGGCCATGAACCAGTACCCGTCCACAGCCCAGGGATTGGGCACCCCTGGCCTAAGGGACATGACAGGTAGTAGAAGAAAGGGTTAAATGGCTCTGAGAAGTGGGCATGCTGAAATGGATATTCTAGAAAAGTAGAAAAATCCTCCAGATGATTCTGTACCACAGAAGGGCCCAGAGGAAGCATCATTTACCAAGCCAATAAGGAATGTCCTGGGAAGAGGGGCATCTGTGTCACTCACTAAGAAGGTCAACTGTGGCTCTCCTCCGGAGGATAGAGCTGATGGCAGGAGAGGTCCTTACAGAACTAGGCTCCCTGATAGGATTGGCAACGATATGACTCTGAAACGGAGTCTAGATGACGACACTTCATCATTAGAAACCATATGGACCCAATGATCATAAAGTATGACAAGGTCAAAGGGACAGTCAGGGGAGTCTTATTTGCAGAGATTTATGGAGATAGTTATAGAATGTGGTGTCTGTGATGGCTAATTTTACGTGTCAACTTGGCTGGGCCAAGGAGTACACACAAATACTATTCCCAGTGTTTCTGTGAGGGTGTTTTTAGATGAGATTAACATTTAAATCAATGGAATTTGAGTAAAGCAGGTTACTCATGACAGTGTGGGTGGTCCTCATTCAACCAGTTCAAAACCTGAATAGGAGAGAGAAACCAGCCTCTCCTGAGTTAGAGGGAATTCTCCAGCAGACAGCCTTTGGACTTAATTTGCAACATCAGCTCTTCCGGGCTCTACAGCCAGTAGGCTTTGGGCTTGAACTACAGCATAAGCTCATCTGGGTCTCCAGCTTGGCAGCCCACCCTGCAGATTTTGGACTTGATAGTCTCTGTAATTGTGTGAGCCAATTCCTTATAATAAATCTGTTTCTTTTTATGTAAATATCCTATTAGTTCTGTTTTTCTAGAGAACCCTAACTAATACATGTCCCTGTTATAAAAATAGATGGGCCACCAAGGCTGGGTGTGGTGGCTCATAACCGTAAACCCAGCACTTTGGGAGGCCGAGGTGGGTGGATCACCTGATGTCAGGAGTTCCAGACCAGCCTGGCTAAAATGGCGAAACTCTGTCTCTACTAAAAAGACAACAATTAGCCAGGTGTGGTGGCCTGCACCTGTAATCCCAGGTACTCAGGAGGCTGAGGCAGGAGAATCGCTTGAAACTGGGAGGTGGAGGTTGCAGTGAACTGAGATTATGCCAGTGCACTCCAGCCTGGGCGACAGAGCAAGGCTCTGTCTCAAAAATAAATAAATAAATAAATAAATAAATAAATAAATAAATAAATTTTTAAAAATGAAACAGATGGGCCACCAAACTGGTGCACTCAATCTATATGATCAAAAGAAATCAAGGATGTATGATCAGGAGGTTAAGAACAGTCACCCCAATAAAGAGTCATAAGCCCTTGCCCAGTTTTTGGAACTGAGCCAGTTTTCGGATCCAGAGTCCATTGACTTTAGAAGAGGTTGGGTCTCCAGAAGGAAAGATCCTGCAACACCTCAGCAAGTGCACATAGTATAGTAATGTTTGCCTCCATCCTTTCCCAAAGAGAACTATAGCCATTTACTTGGCTAACATGGATAACTATGCACGAGGACCACTGGACTTAAGGTCCAAGTTGACTCTGATGACAGTCAGAGACCTGAAGTGTCATCATGGCTCCACTGTTAGAATAGAGGCATACAGGGATCAGGTAATAAATGATCCCCTGCTTAGGGACAGCTTACAGCTCACACTGGGTTCACTGCATCTGGAGACTCATCCAGTGGCCATTTCCTCAGTCCTCAAATGTATAATCGAAATAGACATGCAGTATGTGACACAGAGCAATGCTTTGGTCAACAATGAACTGCTTATTTAACAGTGGTCCCATAAAATTATGATGGAGGTAAAAAATGCCTGTTGCCTGTGACGGCACAGTTGTCGTGTCATAGCATAACATTATTCACGTGTTTGTGGTGTTGCCAGTATAAACAAACCTACTCCACTGCCAGTTGTATAAAAGTATAGCACATACAATTATGTACAGTACGTAACACTTGATAATGACAATACTGGCTTATGCATTTACTATTCTATACTCTAAGTGGTTATTTTAAAGTGTACTCAGGTCTGGCATGGTGGCTCATGTCTGTAATCCTAGAACTTTGGGAGGCCAAGGCAAGTGAATCCCTTGAGGTCAGGAGTTCAAGACCAGCCTGGCCAACATGAAACCCATCTCTACTAAAAATACAAAAATTAGTCAGGCATGGTGGTGCCTGCCTGTAATCCCAGCTACTCAGGAGGCTGAGACAGGAGAATCACTTGAACCCGGGAGGCGGATGTTGCAGTGAGCCGAGATTGCACCACTGCACTCTACCCTGGGTGACAGAGCAAAACTCTATCTCAACAACAACAAAAAATAATAAAATAAAGTATACTTCTTCTATTTATATAAAAAGAAGTTAACTGTAAAGTAGCCTCAGGTAGGTTCTGTCCATCATGATTTATTCTAGAAGAAGGCATTGTCATCCTAAGAGATGATAGCTCCGTATGTGTTATTGTGCCTGAAGACCTTCATGTGGGACCAGATGTGGAGGTGAAAGACAGTGATATTGACAATCCTGATCCTGTGTAGGCCTAGGTTCGTGCGTATTTGTGTCTTAGTTTTTTGATTTTTGTTTCGTTTTTTGATTTTTGTTTTTGTTTTTTTGTTGTGATGGAGTCTCGCACTGTCGCCTGGGCTGGAGTGCAGTGGTGCGATCTTGGCTCACTGCAACCTCCGCCTCCCGGGTTTACGCCATTCTCCTGCCTCAGCCTCCCAAGTAGCTGGGAATACAGGCGCCCACCACCATGCCTGGCTAATTTTTTGTATTTTTTAGTAGAGATGGAGTTTCACCATGTTAGCCAGACTGGTCTTGAATGCCTGACCTCATGATCCGCCCGCCTCAGCCTACCAAAGTGCTGGGATTACAGGTGTGAGCCACTGCGCCCGGCCGTGTCTTCGTTTTTCACAAAACGTTTAAAAAATAAAATAAAGGCCGGTGCGGTGGCTCACGTCTGCAATCCCAGCACTTTGGGAGGCTGAGGAGGGCGGATCACGAGGTCAGGAGATCGAGACCATCCTGGCTAACACAGTGAAACCCTGTCTCTGCTAAAAATACAAAAAATTAGCCGGGCGTGGTAGCACGTGCCTGTAGTCCAGCTACTCAGGAGGCTGAGGCAGGAGAATCGCTTGAACCCTGGAGGCGGAGGTTGCAGTGGGCCGAGATCACGCCCCTGCCCACCAGCCTGGGTGACAGAGAAGAATCCATCTCAAAATAAATAAGTAAATAAAATAAAATAAAAAATTGTAAAAATAGAAAAAAGTTTATAGAATAAGGATATAAAGAAAGAAAATATTTTTGCTCAGCTGTACGATGTATTTTATATTTTAAGTTAAGTGTTATTACAAGAGTCAAAAGGTTATTAAAAAATGAAAAAGTTTATAAAGTAAAAAAGTTACAGTAAGCTAACGCTAATTTATTATTGAAGAAAAAGTTTTTAAAATAAGTGTAGTTGGGTGTGGTGGCTCACTCCTGTAATCCCAGCACTTTGGGAGGCCGAGGTGGGTGGATCATGAGGTCAGGAGACTGAGACCATCTTGGCTAACATGGTGAAACCCCGTCTCTACAAAAAAATACAAAAAATTAGCCAGGCGTGGTGGTGGGCGCCTGTAGTCCCAGCTACTTGGGAGGCTGAGGCAGGAGAATGGTGTGACCCCGGGAGGTGGAGCTTGCAGTGAGCTGAGATCATGCCACTGCACTCCAGCCTGGGCAAGAGTGAGACTCCGTCTCAAAAAAAACACAAAAACCAGTGTAGTATAGCCTAAGCACATAGGGTTTATAAAGTCTACAGTAGGTACAGTAATGTCCTGGGCTGACACATTTGCTCACCACTCACTTACTGACTCACCCAGAGCAACTTCCAGTCCACAAACTCCATTCACGGTAAGCGCCCTATACAGGCATATCGTTATTTATATTTTATATCATATTTTTATAGTACCTTTTTGTTTAGATACACAAATACTTACCACTGTGTTCCAGTTGCCTACAGTATTCAGTAGTGATATGCTGTACAGGTTTGTAGCTTTGGAGCAATAGGCTCTACCACACAGCCTGGGTGTGTAGTAGGCTATACCATCTAGGTTTGTTAAGTACACTCTATGATATTCACACGACGACAAAATTGCCTAATGACACATTTCCTGGAACATATCCCATTGTTAAGCAACATATGACTGTGCTCCGTAATTGGCACATACTAGATCATTAGCCTGTTTCTCCTCCCACCCTCCACTCTCTGAAAGGCCCCAGTGTGTGTTGTTCTCCTTTTCATGGTCGTGTAAAAACTAGCATAGTGGGGAAGGGGAAGTAGTAGGTTCCAAAAGTGCACTTGTTCCCTGGCCAAGATAATAAATATGTACTGGAGGAGATGGTGAAAATTAGGACTATGGTTAGACATTTTCAGAGTCAGGGTTGGTAATCCTCATATAGCTTCATTTAATTTACCAGTCCTCCCCCTGCAAACACTAAACGGATATTGTAGAATGGCAGTAGACTCTCAAACTCAACCAACTGTGGCACCAATAGCATCAACTGTAGCACTGTCCCAGATGACGTATCTTTGCTAAAGTAGATTAACATGGTCCTAGGTACATGGCTTATGGCTTTTGATTTGGTGACTACAATCTTTCCTATCCCTGTAAGAAAATAGGATCAGAAACAGTTTGCATTCATGTGGAATAGACCACAGCAAAAATGTACAGTTTTGCCCTACGGCTATGTTAACTCTCCTGTCCTCTGTCATCCTACAGTCCAAAGAGATCTGGACTATGTCAACATCCTGTTCAACATCATTTTGATAAATGGCATCATGCTCTCAGGTGGAATGAGCAAGATGTGGCTATAATGTTGGAAGCCCTTATGATGCTGGAAGCTACATTCACTTCAGAGATGTGAAATAAACCCTGTAAAGACTCAGGAACTTGATGCAAGAGTGAAAAGTGATCAGGAGCATGCTGGGATATTTCGCTTGAAGTAAATAATAAATTGCTGCTGGGCACAGTGGCCCCTACCTATAATCCCAGCACTTTGGGAGGCCAAGGCAGGTGGATCACTTGAGGTCAGGAGTTCGAGACCAGCCTGGCCAACATGGTGAAACCCTGTCTCTACTAAAAATACAAAAATTAGCCGTGTGTGATGGGTGAGCACCGGTAATCCCAGCTACTGGGAGGCTGAGACAGGGGAATCACTTGAACCCCGGAGGTGGAGGTTGCAGCGAGCTGAGATCGCACCACTACACTCCAGCCTGGGTGACAAAGCAAAACTCTGTCAAAAAAAAAAAAAAAAACACATTGCTGCATCTTACATCTCCTGTCTTGAAGAAAAAAGAAGGAAGAACAAATCTTAGCTCTCTTCAGATTCTGAAGGCAAATTAGTCCAATCAGGTAATGCTGCTTTACCCATGTACCAGGTTTCTAGAAAAGGAAAGGGCTCTGAAGCAGGTCTGTGTTGTCGTGCAAGGGGCCTTGCTGCTTGAACCAAACAACCAGCCGATCCTATAGCATTAAACGTGTCGGCGGCAGGGAAAGACCCCCAATGGAGTTTATGGCAAGACCGAATGGGAGAATCATAAGCAGCCCTAGGTTTCTGGATCATAGTCATTCTATCCATAGTAGAGAATTATATGACTTAAGAAAAGCTATTAGCATGATACTGGGCACTGAGAGAGGTGAAAAGCCTGACCATGAAGCACCAAACGATCACAGGGCTACACTTGCCCTTCGTCAGTTGGTTTCCATCAGAGCCACCAAGCACAGCAACTCTATTTCAGGAGATAGAAGTGGTACATCCAGGATCAAGCACAAGCTAGATTGTAGGCACAAGCAAGCTGTGTAGGCAAGAAGCTTCGAACCCTGTGTCATTCAACACTTTTTTTTTTTTTTAACTTTTAAGTTCAGGGTTACATGTGCAGGTTTATTACTTAGGTGTCATGAGGGTTTGTCGTACAGATTATTTCATCACCCAGGTATTAAGGTCATAATTATGCCCAACATAATACAACTATCCTTCGTACAACTGTAAATGCAACAATCCCCAACTCAAATACTATTACATAAAGTTAACAATACTTAAAAGCTGATATGAAGTCAATAAATTTTGTCACATGATAAAGGAAAAGGAAATAAAATAAAGATTTTAAAAAATATATACATGCACAAACATGTTTTTTGCAAAAGAAGGAGGAAATGGCCGGGCATGATGGCTCAAGCCTGTAATTGCAGCACTTTGGGAGGCGAGGTGTGCATATCACTTGAGGTCAGGAGTTCGAGACCAGCCTGACCAACATGGTGAAACCCTATCTCTACTAAAAATACAAAATTAGCCTGGCATGATGGCACATATCTGTAATCCCAGCTACTTGGGAGGCTGAGGTAGGAGAATCTCTTGAACCCAGGAGGCAGAGGTTGCAGTGAGCTGAGATCGCACCATTGCACTCCAGCCCTGGGCAACAGAGCAAGATTCCATCTCAAAAAAAAGGAGGAAATACTTACGACAATTTCAGTCCCCATTTCTGCAGTTGGTCACGTGGTCATAGCTGGTATTGATGACTTCCTTCTTCTCCTACTAATTCTGTAATCCCTTTGCCTTTAGCAAGCACCTCAGCAGGTTGTGTTTTTTTTCCCTGGTGGAGTGACCCAAACCTTCATTCCTGAGGGGTCTGGGCCATTTGCAGTCCTTCCTGGATTGGGCTGTTGTAGTTTCTCATTGACCTTAATCACAGGGCATGTTAATACTAAGAGATGCCCTAATGGATTTCCCGTATTCCATGCCTACTCTTCCTCACCACTATTGCGGAGTAGTAGACTGATTTCATCTTGATGAAAAATGTTGACCGGGTCAATCACCCCAGCCAACACTGTAACTCCCTTCTTAACCTGTGGACTTAAAGGTAGGAGAAGCCCAAAGTGTCCAGGTGGCAATCTTAACTTCCAATTTAATGGAATCATTGTTGTGTCTCCTGGTGGCAGTGTTCCTCCCTCTGGAACTAAGACCTCCAGGCCAGCAGAACGTAATGTTGCAGGAACAGGAAGCAAAAATTTTGCTAGTGAATCACTAGGGGTGATGGTGAGTGGTGCCACTTCCACTTCCACCCTTCGATTCCTGGACCCGTGAATCCTGGCTATGGGAGAAACAGTACCATATACTGGATGCTGATTCAGAGCACACATGGCCTTCTAGAGAACTTTGCCCCAGCCCTGCAAAGTATTGTCACCTGGTTGGCATTGTAATTGTGACTTCAAAAGGCTATTCCACCATTCTGTCAATCCAGCTGCTTCAGGACGATAGGGAACATGGTAAGACCAGCGAATTCCATTGATCAATGAGCCATTGCCTTGCACTTCTTTATGCGCAGTGAAAGTGAGTGCCATTTGGTCATGAGGCAATGCTATGTGATATACCCTGATGGTGGATAAGGCATTCCATGGAGGCGCGGTGGTAAGTCTTGGGCAGAAGCATTGCGTGCCAGGATAGGCAACTATATCTAGAGTAAGCGAGTGCGCGAGAGAGCGAGAGCGCTCTGCCCTTTCCATGATGCAAGAGGTCCAATATAATCATCCTGCCACCAGGTAGCTGGCTGATCATCCTGAGTAATGGTGCCATATCGAGGGCTCAGTGTTGGTCTCTGCTGGGGGCAAATTGGGCACTCAGCAGTGGCCATAGCCAGGTCAGCCTTGGTGAGTGGAAGTCCATGTTGCTGAGCCCATGCGTAACCTCCATCTCTGCCACCATGGCCGCTTTGTTCATGGGCCCATTGGGCGATGACAGGGGTGGCTGGGGAAAGATACTGAGTGGTGTCCATAGAACGGGTCATCCTATCCACTTGATTATTAAAATACCTCCTCTGCTGAGGTCATCTGTTGGTGAGCACTCACATGGGATACAAATATCCTCATGGTTTTTGACCACTCAGAGAGGTCCATTCACATACCCCTTCCCCAAGTTTCTTTACCACCAATTTTCCAATCATGCTTCTTCCAAGTCCCTGACCATCCAGCCAAACCATTGGCTACAGCCCATGAATCAGTATGTAATCACACACCAGGCCATTTCTCCTTCCCTGCAAAGTGCGCAACCAGGTGCACTGCTCGAAGTTCCGCCCACTGGGAAGATTTCCCTTCACTGCTGTCCTTTAGGGATGTCCTGGAAAGGGGCTGTAGTGCTGCAGCTGTCCACTTCCGGGTGGTGCCTGCATATCATGCAGAGCCATCTGTGAACCAGGCCCTAGTCTTCTCTTCCTCTATCAACTGATCATAGGGAACTCCCCATGAAGCCATCGGTGCAGGCTGGGGGAGAGAAGGGAGGGTGGCAGGAGTGAAGACCCATGGGCATTTGAGCCACTTCTGCATATAACTTACCTGTGCCTTCAGGACCTGCTTGAACCCGATCACGTATGTACCACTTCCATTTGATGATGGAATGCTGCTGTGCACAACACACTTTATAGTTAGATGGGTCAGAAAGCATCCAGTTAATGAGAGGCAGTTCAGGTCGCATGGTGACTTGATGACCCATAGTCAAATATTCAGTTTCCACCAAAGCCCAGCGATAGGCCAAAAGGAGAGTAGTTATCTGCAGAAGATAGCAGAGCTTTGCTATAAAATCCTAGAGGCCTCCACTGTGGTTCACCTATGGGTGCCTGCCAAAGGCTCCAAACAGCATCCCCATCTGCCACTGATGCCTCAAGCACCATTGGATCTACCAGGTCATATGACCCAAGTGGCAGAGCAGCTTGCACAGCAGCCTGGACCTGTTGCAGAGCCTTCTCCTGACCCCACTCAAAACTGAAGCCTTTCAGGTTACTCGATAAATGCGCTGGAGTAACACACCCAAATGAGGAATGTGTTGCCTACAAAATCCATATAGGCCCACTAAGCATTGTGTCTCTTTCTTGGTTGTAGGAGGGGCCAAATACAGCAACTTATCCTTCCCCTTAGAAGGAATATCTCAATAGACCCCACACCACCGGACCCCTAGACATTTTACTGAGGTGGAAAATCCCTGAAGTTTAGTCAGATTTATTTCCCATTCTCTGGCACACAAATGTCTCACCAGTAGGTCCAGTGGGCTTGCTACTTCTTATTCATTGGATCCAATCAGCATAATACCATCAATGTAATGGACCAGTGTAATATCTTGTGGAAGTGAAAAGTGATCAAGGTCTCTCCAAATAAGATTATGACACAACGCTGGGGAGTTGATATATCCCTGAGGTGGGACAGTAAAGGCATATTGCTGACCTTGCCAGCTGAAGGCAAATTGCTTCTGGTGGGCCTTATAGACAGGAATGGAGAAAAAGGGATTTGCCAAGTCAATGGCTGCAACCAGGTATCAGGAACTAATTTTCTCAAGCAATGAAACCACATCTGGTACAGCAGCTGCAATTGGAGTCACCACTTGGTTAAGCTTATGATGATCCTCTGTCATTCTCCAAGATCCATCTGTCTTCTTCAAGGCCAAATGGGAGAGCTGAATGGGGATGTGGTGGGAATCACCACCCCTGCATCTTTCAAGTTCTTGATGGTGGCGCTAATCTCCGCAATCCCTCCAGGGATGCCATATTGTTTTTGATTTACTATTTTTCTAGGTAGAGGCAGCTCTAATGGTTTCCATTTGGCCTTTCCCACTGTAGTAGTCCTCACCCTACCAGTCAGGGAGCCAATGTGGGGGTTCTGCCAGCTGCTAAGTGCGTCTATGCCAATTATGCATTCTGCCACTGGGAAAATGACAATAGGATGAGTCTGGGGACTCACTGGGCCCGCTATAAGTTGGACCTGAGCTAAAATTCTATTAATTACCTGACCTCCATAAGCCCCCACTTTAACACAATGACATTTTGGGTCCCCTGGAATCAATGTCAGCTCAGAGCCAGTGTCCAGTAGTCCCTGAAATGTCTGATCATTTCCCTTTCCCCAGTGCAGTTACCCTGGTAAAAGGCTGGAGGTCTCCTTGGGGAAGGATTGGAGAAAGATTCACTGCATAAATTGTTGATAATGTAGTGGGGTCCTTCCTCAAGAGCACCCAGCCTCCCTTTCATTCGAGGGATTCTGGGCCTGTAAACTGGCTCAAGTCTGGGAATTGATTGAGAGGCCATGATTCTCTGTTTTTATAATTCAACCTAGTCTTTTGTCTAGTTGACCTAGAAGTTTTCTGCTTGTATAAATTAAGTGGCAATGTAGTAGGCTTCCTATCAATTTCACTTCTAGAAACACCATGATTAATTAGCCAATGCCAGAGCTCTACATGAGTCAGACTATTCTGATTGCCACTTTGCCTCTGCTGTCCATTATGGTAGACATGCCCATCTTGCCTTTGGTGGTTGAGTGGTGCCACTTGGTCCCTGCCCCCTTGGGATCCAAATATGCCCATTGTATTTAAATTTTGTGGTTGAGTGACTGCAGTTCTCACCATTAGATCTGACATACAGAGAAGAGCAATTGCAGAGCTCTTCAAAGATGCCGGTGCTGCCCTCCCAAGTCTATTTCACAAGTCATTGGTCAAGGGTATATCTTCTGGACCCTCCCAGCTGGGATGAGCAGGTTTAAAGTGACTAATCCATTCCACCATCCCAATCTCCCTAAGCCTTTGGATCCCTTTCTCTACATTAAATCAAGGGAGGTCAGGCATTTCTGGCTCACTCACAATGGGCCATCTGTTAATCCATATTTCAGCTAACCAAGCAAATAAATTATTAGAACTCTTTCCAACTCTCCAAGCTGCAACATTAAAAGCAGAGTCCCTGCTTAGTGGGCCCGAATCAATAAATTCAGCCTGATCCAACTCTATGTTCCTTCTACCATAATTCCATACCCTTAATATCCATTCCCATGCCTGTTCTCCACATTTCTGTTTGTATAAGTTAGAGAACTCAAAAATTCTTTTCGAATGTAGCACGCCTCCTCATGGGTCACACTCTCAACCTCACCTTGAGGGGCTTGCCAGGACTTTAGTCTAGTTATAGGTCTAGAAACAAACAGGGGTGTTGGGGGTGACTCCTGAGGAGAATCAACATTATTTTGCCTGGCAACTGCCTCAGGGGAGGCCATAACTTTTGCTTGGGCAGCACAGGGTTTATCTCCTTAGACAAGGGTGGAAAGGCTGATGGCAGTATGGGTTGGGGAAGGGATGCTGCCACTACTGGAGATGGAGAAGCTGTTCCTTCTGGCAAAAAAGATTCATCAGAGTTTACAAACTCAGTGTCCCCAGTTTCACCATGGTCCTCCCACACATCCCCATTCCAAGTTTCAAGGTTCCATTATTTTCCAATCAATGCTCTCACTTTAACAGTAGATACCTGGTGAGACTGCATATGTATCTTTCATTGCAGGTCAGCCACTTGCGTGATAAAAGCTTGTGTCTGTTTTTCCACAATTTCAGTTCTTTCTCTACAGGAGATAAGACTCACATTCAGGGCAATCTTAGTAGATTAGAGGCTTAGTATCTGCTTCAGAAGCTGGGAGACAGGATCCCTAAGTTCGTCATTTTCTTTCATCACTTCGTCCACTGAACTTAGGAGCAACCAATCAGCTTCATTATGTTCCTTGGTTCTCCACATATGGTCAAAGATATTAAATCCTTGACTCTCACGAGCAGTGAATCAGGAGTGTCAAATGCATTTATTTTGCATAACTCTCTAAACAGTTCATGCCAAGGGCTATCAGTGTTCTTCACATTATTAGAAGTAGAGTCCGTAGCATTTTTGGATCTAATCATATTAAGCAGCTAACTCCAGAAACCCCTCCAAAACAACAAAAGAACTTCATTTTTAATATTCTGTTCCTCTAAAACCACGTCTGGTACCAAAATCTGTATTAGTCAGGGTTCTCTAGAGGGACAGAACTAATAGGATATACAGATATAGCCTAATATATATATAGAGAGGAGAGTTTATTAAGTACTAACTTACATGATTACAAGGTCCCACAATAGGCTGTCTGCAAGCTGAGGAGGAGGGAGAGCCAGTCCAAGTCCTAAAACTGAAGAACTTGGAGTTGAATGTTCGAGGGCAGGAAGCATCCAGCACTGGAGAAAGATGTAGGCTGGGAGGCTAGGGCAATCTCTCCTTTTCACGTTTATCTGCCTGCTTTATATTTGCTGGCAGCTGATTAGATCGTGCTCACCAGATTAAGGGTGGATCTGCCTTCCCCAGCCCACTGACTCAAATGTTAATCTCTTTTGGCAACGCCCTCATGGACACACCCAGGATCAATACTTTGTATCCTTCAATCCAATCAAGTTGACACTCAGTATTAAACATCACAGTTGCCCAGACTGGTCTCAAACTCCTGAGCTCAAGTGATCCCCCTACCTTGGCCTCCCAAAGTGCTAGGATTGCAAGCAGGAGTCACTGAACCTAGCCAAATTGCATCCAGTTCTATACCAAAGTCCCTTTCCCCCTATTGTAATAGTTACTGAGTAAAATCTGTTTTAATCACTTTAACTAATTTCCGGATCTGTTTTTTCTTTGATACCTTGGTCACTCAGTTTGTTTGGAAAGATAAATGGCTTGAAGTAGAATAGACAGACTCCTGGGCAGTGGGAAAGGCATGTCTCTCTGATCAGGGCATGAGAGGATGATGACTGAGGGCAAAGAAGTCAAGGATAGAGGCAGAGAGTGAATATACAGAAGCAGGTACTGAGTATGAAGGTCTTCATTTCACATGTTAACACTGATGAGAGCATCTGCCTCAGAAGAGGCACTAAACAACCAAGGAGACAAAATTACTCTCCCAGTTGGCATCAACCAGCCTCTATCATTGCCCATTCCGTTCTGGAATAAAGGGCATGTGAGCAAAGTAGTCATGATGGCAGGGAGGAAGGCTGTACATAGACCCCACAGTATGGGCCCTCACTTATCCAGGTTGAATGTCCACCATTGTATGTCCAATCTGCCTGCAGCAGAGACCAACACGGAGTCATTGATAAAATACCATCCCTCAAAGTGACTAACTGGCAACTTGGTGGCAAGTAGACTACATTGAAAGGTCAATTGTTGATTCTGGCAGGAATAGACACATATACTAGATATGATTCTGCCTTTCTTGCTTGCATTGACTCAGCAAAGTATGCAGTATATCATCACACCAGACCAGGGACCCACTTTGTATTAAAGGATGTGCAGGGGTGGGCCATGACCATGAGATCCCTGGCTATATCGTCTACTGCATCACCCAGAAGCTGCTGACCTGATGGAGCATTAGAATGGCCTGTTGAAGGCAGAGCTGATGTGCCTGCTCGGTGAAGATACTTTGCAAGGATGGGCACTATCCTCCATGATGCAAAGTTTACCTTGAATAGAAGACCTATGTATAGCACTGTGTCCCCAACAGGAAGAATACATGGATCCAGGAACTAAGGGGTGAAAGCAGAAGTGGCCTCACCATCACTCACAGTGAGCTACTTGAGACTTCAGAATTGTGTTTCTCCATGTCTGCAATCCTGGACTCTGCAGGTTAAGAGGTCCCGATCTCCCAAGGGGAACATTTTTTCCAGAGGCCACAGTAAGAGTCCTGTTAATTATAAGCTATGCCTGCACTGGGCACTTTGTATTGTATGGCAAGGGATCAGCAGACAAGAAAGGGAGTCTTCATTCTGGTAAGGGTAATTGAATTTTATCAGGAGAGGGTAAGGATGCTGTTATGCAACGGGGTAGGGAAAAATATGTGCATCACTTGGGTGCCTTGTGGGACTCCCTTGTCCAGTTTGATTGTAAATGGAGAATTGCAGTAACCTCAGGCTGAGAAGGGCATATTCTATTAGTTTCCCACTGCTGATGTAAACATTTATCACAAGCTCAGTGGCTTAAAACAACACAAATTTGTTATCTTGCAAGTCTCGAAGTCAGAAGTCCAAAAATGGGTCTTATGGGCTAAAATCAAGATGTCAGGAGGTGGAAGGATTGCTTGAAGTTACAGTGAGCTATGATTGTGCCACTGTACTCCAGCCTGGGTGAGAGAGCTAGATCTGGTCTCTCTCTCTCTCTCCCTCTCTCTCTTTTTTTTTCTTTTCTTTTTTAAGACAGGGTCTCACTCTGTCATCCAGGCTGGAGGGCAGTGGTATGATGATAGCTCACCACAACCACCTTGACCTCCCAGGCTCAAGCGATCCTCTCACCTTAGCCTCCTGAGTAGCTGAGACCACAGACGCATGCTACCATGCCCAGCTAATTTTTTATATTTTTTTGTAGAGATGGGGTTTCACCATGTTGCCCAAGCTGGTCTTGAACTCCTGGGCTCAAGTAACCTGTCTGACTGGGCCTTCCAAAATGCCGGGATTACAGGTGTAAGCAACTGTATCTGGCCTAAGATCCTGTTTCATTACAAAAAAAAAAAAAAAGTCAACAGGTTGCATTATTCTGGAAGCTCTAAAGGAGAATTGGTTCCTTGCATTTTCCAGCTCCTAGAGGGAACCTGCATCCCTTGGCGCATAGCTCTGTTCCAAAAATGGCATTACGCCTCTTCTTCCATCATCATAGCTTCTCTGACTCTGACTCTCCTGCCTCCCTCTTTCCCTTTTAATTCCCTTGGACCTACCTGGATATTCCAGAATAATCTTCCTGTCTTGAAATCCTTAACTCAATCACATATTTGCCTGGGGACTCTGCAAAGTCTCTCTCTCTCAATTTTTTTTTTTTTTTTTTTTTTGAGATGGAGTCTTGCTCTGTAACCCAGGCTGGAGGGCAGTGGTGTGATCTAGGCTCACTGCAGCCTCTGCCTCCCAGGTTCAAGTTCTCCTACCTCAGCCTACCAAGTAGCTGGGACTACAGGCATGAGCCATCACACCTGGCTAATTTTTTGTATTTTTAGTAAGATGGGGTTTCACCATGCTGCCCAGGCTGGTCTTGAACTCCTGAGCTCAAGCAACCTACCCTGGGCCTTTCAAAGTGCTAGGATTATAGGCCTGAGCCACCGCACCTGGCTACAAAGTCTTTGTGCCGTGTAAGCTACCACAGTCACTGGTCCTGGGATTAAGGTGCTTGCAGCATCAGGAATGAGGGTCTGTATCACATGACCAGGCAAATCCTTGTAACCAGCAGAGATGCTAGATGAGGGTGAGGGGAATCCAGAATGGATTGTAGAGGAGAAGATGATGAGTGTCAGTTGTGGCCTCGAGATTAGTTGCCGAGGAAGCTTCTTGTATTTTGTTCCACTAACCTTCCTCTTCTTCTAAAGTTTCCCTGTAAGGAGAGGTCCACTGGAATCCTGGAGGGTTGCTCCCAAACATAAATGAAGTAGATTGCAGCAGCTTTGAGAGTTGTCATTTGATGGCTTCTGGCACCAAATTTAACTTCCTTTGCCTTGCTTTGTGCTTGAACTCAACAGCATGGGCCCCAACTTGCCGTGTGACCTAGCTATTGCCCCCACTGAATGTACGACAGAAGAGACCAACATGGGGCCCCTGACTTGTTATTACTCCCTAGGGGGAACAGGCAGAAAAGAGTTAACACAGCAGGCCTGACTGCTATACTTTGAAAGGTCTGCTTACAAGCTCGGCCCTTGGCTGGCATCTAGGAACTTGGATTTGAGGAGGGTTCTCACCATTCCCAGAATGGATAAAAATGGTATATCATGCCTAAACTGTCCATATAAACCATATAGTTTATGCTGAATTCCCACTTTCCTTCAGGGAGTCTGGAATTTTGGCATATTCTAGGAAGAAGCTGCCTGTGTGACCAGCCCTCAGTAAAATCCCTGGGCACTGAGTCTCTTAACAAACCTCTCTGGTAGACAACATTTCACACATATTGTCACAACAGTTGATGGGGAGATTGAGTACATCCTGTGTGACTCTACCCAGAGAGGGTCCTTGGAAGCATGTGGTTTTTCCTCAGACTTCATCCCATGCACCTTTTCCCTTGGGTGATTTGCTTTGTATCCTTGGCGGTAACAAGTCACAACTGTGAGTGCAACTATATGCTGCAACCTGTGAATCCTCCTGGTGAAATCACTGAACCTCGGCATAGCCTTAGAAATCCTCCATACAGGAATCAAGCAGCCGTCCATTGCAGATTAATTACACTGGACCTTTTCCATCATGGGAGGGACAGAGGTCTGTTCCTACTGGAATAGATACAGATTCTGGATGTGGTTTGACCTTTGCTGTCCACAGTCATTTTGGCAGCAGTACCATCCTTGAACTTGCAGAATGCCTTGTCAAGGTAATCCCATCATCCGCAACATTGTGTCTGATCAAGGAACTCATTTCGTGGTAAAGGAACTGCAGCAGTGGGGTCATGCCTATGGAATTATTTGGTCTTACCACATATCTCATCGCCCAGAAGTAGCTGACCTAATTGAAAGGTAAAATGGCTTACTGAAGACTCAGTTATACAGCCATTTAGGAGATAAAAGTCTGAAAGGATGGGGTTCTGTCTCTTAGGATGCAGTACTGTATAGTCTTTGAATCAGAGACCATTATATGCTAAAGTCTCCCCATGGGTCTAGGGATCATGGAATAGAAGTATAAGTGGCTCCTTTCACTACACAATTATTATTTTTTTTAGTGTCATTTTGAACTCATAAATTTATAAGTACTTAATGTTCTTTTACTCCACTATTATTCATTTTGATCTTCATATTGTCCCAGCTTTGGCCTCTTCAGGTTTGCTTCTAAGTGCTTTGGCAAGTTCTTAATATTCTTTTGTAGTTTCCTTATTTTCTGGTGTGACAAGATGCCCAGACTCATTTTATACATTTCCTGCCTCAAACTAGGAATCAGCCATTTCATCAAAAAACCTTGGTTCTTTTTAGTGGGAAATAGTATTTAGGGACCATAGTCTGGTTGCTGGTGGACATGGGGGTGCTTATAGCAATTGGGATGGTCATCATCAAACCATATTTTAAAGTTTTAGTGAATAACAGTGTGATATTAACTCAACATTGAACCAATAATCAGTAGCTCTGAATAGTCTGGAAATAGATTCAGTATAGATACAGATAGAGCTAAAATATAGATATGTAAATATAGATAAAGTATATATAAAAACCGCAATCCAAATGTTTGGAGAGAGGAATAAATGACATTGGAATAACAAATTACTTACTCAGAAAAAAATCCCAGCTGGGCACGGTGGCTTACGCCTGTAATCCCAGCACTTTGGGAGGCGGAGGCAGGTGGGTCACCTGAGGTCAGGCATTCGAGACCACCCTGGCCAACATGGTGAAACCCTCTCCACTAAAAATACAAAAATTAGCTGGGTGTGGTGGTGTACGCATGTAGTCCTAGCTACTTAGGAGGCTGAGGCAGGAGAATTGCTTGAACCTGGGGGGCGGAGGTTGCAGTGAGTCAAGATTGTGCCACTGCACTCCAGCCTAGGGAACAGAGACTCCAGCTCAAAAACAAACAAACAAACAAACACCCCTCTATATTATACCATATATAAATAAGTTCTGGGCCAATCACAGTAGCTCACCCCTGTAATCCCAGCACTTTGGGAGGCCAAGGCGGGTGGGTCGTTTGAGCCCAGGTGTTCGAGACCAGCCTGGCCAACATGGCAAAACCCTGTCTCTTCAAAAAATTAAGGAAAATTATCTGGGCATGGTGGCGTGCACCTGTAGTCCCAGCTACTCAGTAGGCCAAGGTGGGAGAATTGCTTGAGCCCAGGTTGGCTGTGGTGAGCCAAGATCGCGCCACTGCACTCCAGCCTCGATGACAGAGCAAGACCCTGTCTCAAAAATAAATATATAAAAAATTAAAAACTAAAAAAAGTTTGCTATATAAAAGTATAAACATAAAAAACAAGATATAGGACAGTATTTTATAATTTGGGGCTGGGGAAGAAGGTCCTAATGAAGACACAAGTCCTTGAAGACACAAGGGAAAAAAATAGCCTTGAGATGCCTGAAAATTAAAACTTCACAACAAAAGATAGCATAAACCAGTCCCAACAGACTGGAAGAGAATACTTTCAACATACAAAACAAAGTATTTCTGTCCATAGTATAGAGAGTATTCCTAAAAAATCAATAAGAAAAATTCTAACAATCCAATAGAAAATTGGAAAAGGATACAATTAGGCATTCATCAAAGGAATACAAACAATCAATAAATTTTATGAAAGCTAATGTACTCAGAAGAACAGAAAAATGTAAATAAAATGAGAATTTTTTTGCCTATCATTTGTCAATATATCAGGTTTTGCATTATTAAGTATTAATGAGGATCTGAGGGAAACAAATGTTCTTATAATTTTTTTTTAAGACAGTTTCTCATTGTGGCCCAGGCTGGAGTGCAGTGGCGCAATATCGGCTCACTACAGCCTCAACCTCCCAGACTCCAGTGATCCTCCCACCTCAGCATTCCAAGCATCTGGGACCACAGGTGTGTGCCACTGTGCCCTGCTAATTTTTTTTTTTTTGTTTCCAGAGACGGGGTCTCACTATGTTGCCAGACCTCCTGGGCTCAAGCAATTCCCCTCCCTTGGCGTCCCAAAGTGCTGGGATTATAGGCATGAGCAACCAAGCCTGGCTCTGGAAACAATCTTAATGTCTATTATAGAAAGTAAATAAATGATTTTCCGGGCCAGGCGTGGTGGTTCATGTCTGTATTCACAGCACTTTGGGAGGCCGAAGTGGGAGGATTGCTTGAACCCATGAGTTCCAGACCAGCCTGGGCGACATAGATAGGGAGACCCCATCTCTTCAAAAAATTATTAGCTGGCCCTAGTCTAATGATGATTTCTGTCTATCTTTCTATGTTTCTATATTTTTCCAAATGTTGTACAATGAACTAGTATCTATTAATATAATGGGAAAATTTTTATTAAAATGATGTTACTACTTTGACTTATTTATTTTTGAAATGGAGTCTTGCTCTGTCGCCCGGGCTGGAGTGCAATGGTGTGATCTCAGCTCACTACAACTTCTGCCTCCAGGGTTCAAGCGATTCTCTTGCCTCAGCCTCCCAAGTAGTTGGGATTACAGGCATGCACCACCACGCCCAGCTAATTTTGTGTTTTTAGTAGAGACAAGGTTTCGCCATGTTGGCCAGGCTGGTCTCAAACTCCTGACCTCAGATGATCCACCCTCCTCGGCCTCCCAAAGTGTTGGGATTACAGGCGTGAACCACCATGCCCAGTCAGGTGCTACTACTTTGAAAACATTAAGCTAATTGAAAGAAGCTGGTCACAGAAGGCCACACACTATATGACTTTATCTGATGTAGGAGCAGCAAGCCCCCAAATTGGGGCGTAGTCCAGGCAGTTTCTTGGCTTCACTCAGGAAAAGAATTCAAGGGCGAGTGAAGGTGTTAGACAGTAACTTACATTGAAGCAGTGGTGGACTGCAGTAGCAAAAGTACTGCTTTTTGCAGAGCAGGGCTACCTCATAGGCAAATGTGCCCAGAGAAGCAGCTCAGAGGCAGGTCTGCAGTCATATTTATACTCACTTTTAATTACATGCAAATTAAGGGGCAGATTATACAGAAATTTCCAGGAAAAGGGAGGTAACTTCCCAGTTGTTGCAATGGAAAGGGGCAGTAGCTTCCAGTGTTGCCACGGCAATGGTAAACTGACATGGCACACTGGTGGGTTTGTCTTATGGAAAGCTGCTTCTACCCAGTCCCTGTTTGAACTAGTCCTCAATTTGGTCCAGTGTTTGAGCCCCGCCTCCAAGTTGAGTCCCACCTCCTACCTGACATCTATGTGAAATATCCAGTATAGGCAAGTATATAGATTAATGGTTGTTTAGGACTCTGGTGCTGGGTAGGGTACAGTAGGGGGATGAAGACTGTTAGGGTAATAGCTAAAGGTACAGGGATTTCTTTTTAAGGTCATGAAAATGTTTTAAAATAGATTATGTTGATGCTTGCACAACTGAATATACTAAAAATCACTATGATATGGTTTGGGTGTTTCGTCCCCTCCAAATTTCACGTTGAAATGTTGGAGGTTGGGCTTAGTGGGTTCCAGCCTCCCAAGGAGCTGGGACCAGAGGTGTGTGCCACTATGCCCAGTTAATTTATTTAAAAAAATTTTGTAGAGGTGGGATCTCAGTATGCTGCCCAGGCTAGTCTTGAACTCCTGGCCTCAAGTGATCCTTTTGCCTCAACCTCCCAAAGTGCTGGGATTACAGGCATGAGCCACTGTGCTCAGCCTGGCATTTCTTTAAAGCAATGCAAAAGTGGACAAGCACACACTGAATTGTACATTTTAAATGATTTAATTTCATGGCATGTAAATTATCTGTCAAAGCTGTTACCAAAAAAAAAAAAAAAAAAAAAAA
>NW_016816813.1:1089062-1101215 GCF_001698545.2 Rhinopithecus bieti
AAAAAAAAAAAAAAAAAAAAAAAAAATCTTTTAGAAAATGATGCTAGTGATAATCATTTTACACAAACTAAAAGCCTAATCCTGTGACCCACAGTCCTTACCACACTGGGCGCATGCACTAACTTTCTGCTGGTGAATTTGCAGTGCTGCTGTTGGGACACTCCTTCAAGCCCTTGTCCATCTAGTCAGATGCTGTTGTTGATGACCAGCAATCCCCAGGAGCTCTATGTCCTTTAGGGCACTACTGAAGCATTCTGCAAGAATTAGGCCATTTCAGGGAGTCATGACCTCTTAAAATGAACTAGCCAGAGAGCCATTATCAACAGTTTCTAGCCGACAATAAGGATTAAGATTGGCTTCTTGACAACTTAGTGATTATAATAAGAACGATACTAAAAATAAAACAGGGCTGGGAGGAGCGGCTCACGCCTGTAATCCCAGCACTTTGGGAGGCCGAGGCGGGCAGATCACCTTAGGTCAAGAGTTCAAGATCACCCTAGTCAACATGGTGAAACCCCGTCTCTACTAAAAATACAAAAAATTAGCTGGATGTGGTGGCGGGCACCTGTAATCCCAGCTACTCAGGAGGCTGAGGCAGGAGAATCACTTCAACCCGGGAGGCAGAGGTTGCAGTGAGCCGAGATCATGCCACTGCACTCCAGCCTAGGCAACAAGTGCAAAACTCTGTCTCAAAAATAGTAATTATAATAATATAATTACGTGCCAAGCACTGTTATAAACATTTTACATAGTTAACTGCTTATGCAGAAGGTATAAATGTTTTCTGTGTGATTTAACAGCTCAATTCAAAATTTCATAAGCTCCCACTACGTGCAAGGCTGAAGCATGACAAATATGAGCCAAGTAGAGAAAAGTTACACATTTTGGAACATGTGTTAAAGCATAGTACAAGGCATAGTACATAGTACACGACCCTTTTCTGCAATTCTGAAATCCAAAAGCTCTGAAAATCGAAGATTCTTTTTATAACTCACTTGGCAACAAAAATCTGACCCGGACTGATGACAGATTATTTACAGATCTTATCTCTTATAGTGTGAATATTCATATATTTGCTGTACAAATATTAATGTCTGATTATGGGGTTATACCCTACATTCCACCATGGTATAATATAATATGTAAAGCATTGTGGATCTCGAATTGATTATTTTTTGCCCTTCATTTATGAATACATACACACAAAATTGTAGTTAAACAGTTTCTATTTTAAAAGCACCACCAAACATGGCTAAAGATGGATACCGTGAGGCAACCCACTTGGGTCCCCTTTCATGCTGTGGAAGCTTTGTTCTTTTGCTCTTCACAATAAACCTTGCTACCTCTCAAAAAAAAAAGATGGATACCATGATAATTATATGACAATCATAGTTCTCATTCTCATTCTTTTATTCATTATTTAAAATCAAATAACATTAATAACATACTTCAAAAAGTTTACACTTATCCTACTTCCATTGTATGTCATCCTGAAAACAAAAAATTCTGAGAGATGATGATAATAAAACATGTTTATTCTTCCATGGAATGTATAAATTGAAACCAAATATGTGGAACCCACATTTAATAGGAGTAATTCAACACAATAACCATCAATTAGTAGTTACTGAATGTCACATAGATAAGACAATGTTTTAGGCACTAATTTTTTAAAAGACAAAAAATTGACCCAGAAATAATAACGAGGTACACTAACTTTTTTATACCTTAAAATTTTGTTTTCATTTATTTTCTACCACGATTATGTGCAGTAAGTGAACTAGATTGTATAATGATTGAAATAGATTGTCACAGCTCATCACTCATATGTCTACTTGCATCAGTCATTAGCAGTATAGAAACACCAGGTCATGCAGCAGTCCATTAAGGTTCAGGAGATTAGTTTGTTATTTTAAGATCAAGTGAAGATCAGTAGCTCAGGAAGATTTGGTGAAAACATTCAGAGTTGAGAAAGATTCTGAAGCAGAGATGGCTATTTATCAGCTGTGAAATTTCCAAGAGTTAGCTTCTGGTTGGGATTGTATCCTACCGTTTTAAAATACAAAGAATCTAAGATTAAAGCCTTTATAGGCTGGGCGTGGGGTGACTCATGCCTGTAATCTGAGCACCTTGGGAGACCGGGGTGGGAGGATGGCTTGAGGCCAGGAGTTTGAGGCTCCTACGACCTATCACTGTGCCACTGCACTCCAGCCTAGGCGAGGGAACAAGACCCTGTCTCTAAAAAACAAACAAACAAACAAACAGTAAAACCTTTATAGTCTTTCAGTTTTTTCTTTTTTCAGCTCCCCATGCTGAAAGAGGATCTTTCTGTTTTTTCTTAAAGAAAGATTACATGTTTCTTTTGCATTTCCAAGTGAAATCTTTTAGGTAGTTACTGAGAAACAAATAAGTTAGTTTATGAATGGGTCTTTAGTCTTGCGAGTTCTTCTGTGTGAGACCTAAGGAAATTATTCTTTCTTTCTTTTTTTTTTCTTTTTTTGAGACAGTCTTGCTCTGTCACCCAGGCTGTAGTGCAGTGGCTTGATCTTGGCTCACTGCAAGCTCCGCCTCCCGGGTTCACGCCATTCTCCTGCCTCAGCCTCTTGAGTAGCTGGGACTACAGGCGCCTGACACCACGCCCAGCTAATTTTTTTCCTTTTTCTTTTTCTTTTTTTTTCTGTATTTTTGGTAGAGACGGTGTTTCACTGTGTTAGCCAGGATGGTCTCGATCTCCTGACCTCGTGATCCGCCCGCCTCGGCCTCCCAAAGTTCTGGGATTACAGGTGTGAGCCACCACACCCGGCCAGGAAATTATTCAAATACAGTGCACTCTTTAAAGCTGCTTTGAAAGCTTTGTTCTTAACTGAACCAAGGGCAGTATAAAATCTGACAAAAATACTCTTAAAATGATTTTATTAATCCATAGATTCATTTTTTTAACGACGTAAAGTTGGATAAAAAGACTTTGTTCTGATAAAGTTATCTTAACAATAATATAAAAGACGGTTTTGGTTGCCACACACAAAAAGTATGGAATGCTTGAGGTTTTGGAAATCTAGAATAAACTCTCAAGTTTCCAGGCTCAGGAAATCTTGTTTGCCACTATTATGCATATAAAGGCCACATTAAAAAACATTCTGATTAAACATTTTGGCTTATACTTACTATCACATCACTACATGAACTGGGAGTGTGAATGCAGCTCAAGATGAGCAGTTTCCATCAGGGACAAGTTTACGATAAGAATTGGACTGTTTTCATTTCTTTAAAAAAAAAATCACATTTACAGCCAGGCGCTGGTGGCTCACATCTGTAATCCCAGCACTTTGGGAGGCCGAGGCAGGTGGATCACTTGAGGTCAGGAGGTGGAGACCAGCTTGGCCAACATGGTGAAACCCTGTCTCTATTCAAAATACAAAAATTAGGCCGGGTGCAGTGGCTCACACCTGTAATCCCAGCACTTTGGGAGGCTGAGGCAGGTGGATCACTTAAGGTCCGGAGTTCGCGACCAGCCTGACCAACATGGAGAAACCCCATCTCTACTAAAAAAAAAAAAAGAAAAAGAAAAAAAAATTAGTCTGGCATGATGGTGCATGCCTGTAATCCGAGCTACTCAGTAGGCTGAGGCAGGAGAATTGCTTGAACCCGGTAGGCAAAGGTTGCGGTGAGCCAAGATCGCACTATGGTACTCCAGCCTGGGCAACAAGAGCGAAACTCCGTCTCAAAAAAAAAAAAAAAAAAATAATAATAATCAGCTGGATGTGGTGGTGCATGCCTGTAATCCTAGCTTAGGATTAGTAGGCTGAGGCAGGAGAATTGTTTGAACCCAGGAGGCGGAGGTTGCAGTGAGCTGAGTTCACGCCACTGCATTCCAGCCTGGGAGACAGAACCAGACTCTGTCTCAAAAAAACAAAACCCACATTTACTTAAACTATTTAGTAATTAGCTACATCATTTACTAGTTTTAAATTTTAAGTAAAGTAACTTTAATATAAAATCAAGGATATTTGATTTCTAAGAAACTTGGTAAAAGCATTTTGCCTGGAGCAAATATTTTTACAATTTTGGCATTGTTATCCATATTCTCTATAACGATGTGTAAGCAAATAGGTCAGCTATTATATATATATAAATAAATGGATAAAGATAACTGGCTAAGGTTAGACAGATGTTTGGCAATCTTGTACAAGCACTCAGATTTTTGCAGTGATCGTTGTTCACTTTACTATTGTTTTACCATAAATAGCTCCTCTATAATATGAAAATTATTTAACCCTATTTTAGTATTTTGTGGATTCAGTTAGAACACATTTCCCCTTTTCTTGACATCCTCTCCCTCCCTCTCCCTCCCTCCACCCAATACACACACACTAAGCACAGCATGGTGAATAAGGTGCTAGGAGATGAGTTCTAGGCTTCCTTCTGTTCATGCCTTGAATTTTGGACCCTGCCTTCCTGTTTGTTTCTTCTAGTTCTTTAGCTCTGTTTTAAATCTTGGAACACATGATATCCTTCAGCCCAAATATTAGTCCCTCCTGACATTAGTATTATAAAGGGTGTCCACTGAAATTTAAATCACATTTTATGTTTTAGCTATTTAACTTTAGAAGTAGGCACAGGTGACTGTACTTTCAGCTGCTGTTAGATTTTCAGTGTTTGGGTTTATGCCATTTTGGACTGATGGGAAATTGTCATATGAGATTGAAAACTGTAACAGTAAAATGGACTACTTCACATTTTGGGGGACAAGTATTTTCTCATCTGGTTAATTATGGTTTGAATTCATGTGAAATTAAGGATATCAAGAAAATGCTGACAGTATAAATAGTGATACCTTATATAGTTATAATTTATATTCTCACCATAAGCACAATTAAAAATACATGAACTCAGAAAATGTACAAGTATTTGAAATTACAATTAAATATCTATTTCAAAGATGCACAAAAAGCACAAACGTGACTTTTGATTGGGTTAAGACTGCAGGAACGTCCCTCTCTATTATTTCCACTTCGCGGGAACAATAGCTCAAGGGTTAAAAAAAACAGAGGAAGCTGGTGCGGGGGCTCATGCCTGTAATTCCAGCACTTTGTGAAGCCGAGGCGGAGGGATCGCTTGTGCCCTGCAGTACGAGACCTATACTCTGGGCAACACAGGGAGACCCTTCTCCACAAAAAATAAAAAATTAGCCAGGCGTGGTGGCGTGTACTTGTGGTCCCAGCTAGCAGGAGGCTAAAGTGGGAGGCTCGCTCGAGACTGGGAGGTCCAGGATGCAGTGAGCTGTGATCATGCCACTGCACTCCACCCTGGTCAACAGAACGAGACCCCTTCCCCTCCCCCTCAAATAAGCTAGAGGATATGGATCAATCAAGAATTCCTACGGGTCCATGAAAACACACATCTTTTTCTACTCCCTCTGTGTAGGAATGAAAGGAAAAATCATGAGAAAACAAAACCCTCACCCGTTGTAAATATAATAGTATGCCTATGAGCAGCATATCATTCTCAAATCTGTAAAATGCTTACTCTATTTACAAAGCGTTTGTTGAATGATTCACTAGATTCTCAAAATAATTTTCCATGAAACACACTAATGGGTTATTAGCCTAATTTTACAGATAAGAAAAATGGTGCTTAGAGAGGTCAAGTGACTTACTCATGGTTAGATATTGGTAACCAAGTTTTCTGATTTCTTATCAAATATTCTTTCTACTATGCCACTTTGGTTTTCAAACAAATGAAGCAACTAAGGGTTAAGAGTAAAACCTTATGATTCCAAAAGCTTCACTTGGTACTCTTTTGTGATTAAGAAGTGTACAGGACAGAATAGAAATGTACATTATAAAATATTTGACACTATGATCAAAATATCCCTTCCAGGAGAGTTTAATCAATAAGTTAAAAGTTAGAAAACTCAAAAGTCATTTTACTGTATTAATTGATTATTCTATCTTCACTTGTACTGATGAGATTGTAAAATGCAATTTGAAGGCTAAATATATCAAACATCTAACCAATTTTCCTTGCCCAGAAAAATCTTTTCTGCATTCTTTTCGTATTGGAAATGAGGAAATTTGGAAATTTACTTGGACAAAAACGCTATTATTAAAAACATTCTATGTTTACCTATATTAATAATTTTGACAATAGTTCAAGGCAAATTGCATTTACTTTCTTTGAAAATGTCAATACATAAATAAATTTAGTTTTTCTTGTCTAAATATGAACAGTACACTGTAACAGCAAAACATTTGCTGCTGATAGGCTGGGCACAGCAGCTCATGCCTATAATCCCAGCACTTTGGAGGCTGAGGTGGGCGAATTGCTTGAGGCCAGGAGTTGGAGACCAGCCTGGGGAACATGGAGAAATCCGGTGTCTACTAAAAATACAAAAATTAGCCGGGCATGGTGACGCACATCTGCAGTTCCAGCTACTCAGGAGGCTGAGGTAAGGTACTGACAATCACCTGAACCCAGGAAGCAGAGGTTGCAGGGAGCCAAGATTGCCCCACTGCACTCCAGCTTGGGTGACAAAACAAGACCCTGTCTCAAAAAAAAAAAAAAAAAAAAAAGCAACATTTCAAACATTTGGTGAGCGGTCCTCCGTTTTTAATTTTACAAATATTTGCTTAGAATAGTTTGCTTGGATCCTTTAGATATATTTGTAAAACATAATGCATTTTTAGAAGCAATAAATTACAGAACAAAAATGAACATAAAACTTATTTTCTTGTGTTGAGGCAAAATTAAGGGAGGACAAACATTTCCAGACAATGGGGAGAAAACCTGGTACCTTATACAAGGAACTGCTATTTACGTCCTAGTCGATACTTCTGAGATTGTTTACTCTGCAGGTGAATAGTGCATATTTAAATGCATTTTGCTATTCAATATTAATTAACTCAAGAGAATGTAATTCCTAATATAATCTTTTCAATTCATTATATATTCACAAAAATCCATTTGAACTGTCAAGAAAAATGAGTAATATTGACATAGCTGGACACTAAGGTCAGCGTATGCTAACAAAGTGAGAATGGAGGTACTTTCAAGAAAAAGGTTGTCTGCTTTCCTTGACAATTTAGCAAAATACCCAATCTAGTAGTGTAACAAGTAAGCATAGCGCTCTGAATCAAATACCTTACAAAATAGTATTGGTGTGGGTTTGTAACCTTTTTAAATGCTTTTATTGCATCATTCTGCTGTTAATGTTGGTATTTATCCTGAAATGACAGCCAATCTGTTCCTGTTAGTTCTTTGGCATGTTTGAAGTCAGCAGAAGCACTCTTTCCTGGGCTTTACTGCTTCCTCAGAAGAATGCACAGTATTTGGAACAAAACCACTTTTAACCCCTTCCCAGCCATCCTGAATACAAATTTCTCCCTTTTTAATAAGTTCATATATGTCTCTTGTCAAGATTGTGAAGGATTCTTCGACATTTGTAGCATCCTTTGCTGAGGTTTCTATATACTTCATTCCACAGTCTGCTGACAGTTTTTCAGCTTCTTCCCTTGTAACTTGACGTTGTGAAGCTAAATCACATTTATGTCCCACTAGCAGGAATACAATCCGGAACGGCTGTACATACATTTTTGCTTCTTCTAGCCAATCTTTCACATGTTCAAAAGATCGTCGGTTAGTAATGTCAAATACTAAAAATCCACCAACTGAGTTGCGGTAATAAGATCGGGTTATTGATCTGAAAAATAAAGAGAAAAAAGGTTGTATAAGGACAACTTGTTCTTTTTCTTCTCCTTCCAACAATCTAGCACCATAATAACATTTGAAGATATCTTAATATGATTTAACTAGAATTTATAAATAAAATATGAGGTATCTCAAGTGAACAAAAATATTCTACAAGACTAATATGCAAGTTTCATACACTGACAGAACACGAAAGTAGTAGTTATTTTTAGATAGACAAATAAGCACTTACATGCTATGTCATCTCGTACTGTCTGATTGTTTTTGCTTTTAAAAATCTGATAGATTGTTACATCGCTGTGGTTAAGAATAAGCATATTGGAAGATTGAGTGAAGGGCAC
The DNA here is from genome assembly GCF_001698545.2 of Rhinopithecus bieti. Classification (NCBI taxonomy): domain Eukaryota; kingdom Metazoa; phylum Chordata; class Mammalia; order Primates; family Cercopithecidae; genus Rhinopithecus; species Rhinopithecus bieti. Next base: position 1,097,111 of record NW_016816813.1, read on the forward strand.
AGGTTGCACAACAAACCAGATCTTAAGAATCTCATTCGTCATAAAATTTAATGAACTCATCTATCAATTTAGGAAAAAGAAACAAGGGCTGTAGTATGGATTGAACGTCTGTGTCCCTCCCAAATTCTTATGTTGAAATGCTAACCTTAATGTGGTGGCATTAGGATTAGGAGGTGGGGCCTTTGGGGTGTAATTTAGGTCATGAGGGTGGAACCCTCATGAATGGGATCAGTGCGCTTGAAAAAAGCCCAGAGAAGGCCGGATGCGGTGGCTCACGCCTGTAATCCCACACTTTTGGAGGCCGAGGTGGGAGGATCATGAGGTCAGAAGATCGAGACCGTCCTGACTAACATGTGAAACCCCATCTGTACTAAAAATACACACACACACACAAAATTAGCCGGGCATGGTGGCGGGTGCCTGTAGTCCCAGCTACTCGGGAGGCTGAGGCAGGAGAACGGCATGAACCCGGGAGGCGGAGCTTGCAGTGAGCCGAGATCGTGCAACTGCACTTCAGCCTGGGCGACAGAGAGACACTCCGTCTCAAAAAAGAAAAAAAAAAAAAGGATACCCCAGAGAGTGCGCTAGTCCTCTTTCTTTCTACCACGTGAGGATACAAGATGGCTGTCTGCAACCCAGAAGAGGGCCCTCACTGGAACCTGACCAGGCTGGCACCATAATCTCCCTGATCATCCACTTACAGCCTCCAAAACTGTGAGAACTAAATTTCTGTTGCTTAAATCCCCATTCTGTGGTAATTTGTTACAACAGCCCAAACTCACTAAGACAGCAGACTTGTCACAGTATTAGTTACAGGTACAGTCTTGTGTTACACCTATTCAAGAAATAGGAGACTGTATGGACCTGGGATATGAATCCGAGCTGTGCTAGTGATTCTCTGTATGTCTCTCCAGATCTAGTCTCCATCCTTCTCTATGCCTGAGGAAGCTGTCCTTCACAGAAAGCTTTCCCAAACCCCCTTGCCCTCTGGCTTGCAGGGGGGTTCAGCCAACAGGAAGCATCAGCTGGAGATCAGAGAGGTCAGAGTATTTATCCCTCTCTTTGCTTCTGCTGGGCTGTGGCTTAGCAGTGGTGGTATTCCTCTGCTTCTAGTCAGGGTTTCTGTTGGGTAGACCCTTTCCTATGGCTACAGCTGTCACCACGTTCTAGTAATACCATTCTCTGTCCTCTCCTCTTCCAATCAGGTGGCTAATGGCTTCCCACTGTTGCTATCTCTGAGTGCTTCACCATCCTTTATTAGTGTCCTCGATGCTGACTATATCTCTGGAAATAGTCACTTCATTAAACTCTTCTCGGTTAACCTACAATTGTGCCATCTGTTTCCTGGCTGAATCATGAGGCAAGGTGGCAAGGCTATACTGTTTTATGTTTCTTGCCTCTCCACATGTTGTTTTATCAATCTGGAATGTCTTCTACCCCTTTTCTGTCTAAGAAACTCCTATTTCTGCTTCAGTAGTCAGCTCAATAATCATACCGTCTGAGCAGCCTTCCCTGCCACTCACCTCTCTCTTAGGTACTCTTCTTATGGTTCCTCTGAACCACTGGCATATTGCCATTATGATATGTTAATTTTCTCGATATGTTGACTGGATTTGCTGTTATGTCAATCATATTGCATGGCAAATGACAGATGCCATAAAATGTTTGTTATAGTGGAGTTTTTTTTTTTTTTTTTTTTTTGAGACGGAGTCTCACTCTCTCACCCAGGCTGGAGTGCCGTGGCACGATCTCGGCTCACTGCAACCTACGCCTCCCGGGTTCAAGCGATTCTTCTGCCTCAGCCTCCCGAGTAGCTGGGACTACAGGCGCACGCCACCACCCCCAGCTAATTTTTGTATTTTCAGTAGAGAAGGGGTTTCACCATGTTGGCCAGGATGGTCTCGATCTCTTGACCTCGTGATCCACCTGCGTCGGCCTCTCAAAGTGCTGGGATTACAGGTGTGAGTCACTGCGCTCGGCCAATATTGGATTAATTCACCTAATTGGAGAGGGAAAGTGCTAAATGTTGTATAAGCCAGAGATCCCATGCGTCTGTTTCCAGTTTGTCAATGGTTTTTTAGCAAACTCATCTGACTACACGCCTGAGGCACCAAGATCTTTGTGAATGGCCAGTGGGTTATTTGGTACCGTCATACTTTCCTACTTGTCCTCATTGCTGAAATCACAGCTCAGTTCAGTGACCTGATGCCATAAATAGCTTTGTTGTGGGAGTGCAAACCATTTTACCTCCTCTTTTTTTCTATTTCTCCTGCCTCCCTGTTTCTCCTCAGAATTCTTAGTAGAGAGATTCCCGAGTGGCTATTTTGAAAACTTTTGTCAAGGACTGTAGTATTATAGAGAAATTGAGTTTTCACCAACCCGATGCTTAGACTCTAAAATAAAAAAAGAAAAGAACTTGACAATAAGAAAAAATCTCCTACCATCTTTGGCAGGCTATGAATAATGCAGTTGCTATATTTTAACTTTGAGGCATAACTAATTTGTTATTGTTTTGTCACTCATCTTTATATGTGTGAATTTAGGCAGATGTGCAGTGTCTTAAGATAAATCTAATTATGGCTATGTTCTTAGACTGAAAACTTGAATTTACTCAGCACCAAGTCTGCATAACTTTTATCCCTCCTATCCATTTAATTTACCATTACTAGAATATTTAAAAAATGCTTTTTGTGGCTGAAAACTCAATGCTGAAATGCTTATATATTACACAGAGGCATGTTTTACACTGTAGGAAATACTATGTTTTCTTTTCTTTTCTTTTTTTTTTTTTTGAGACAGAGTTTTTGTTCTGTTGCCCAGGCTGGAATGCAATGGCATGATCTTGGCTCACTGCAACCTCTGCCTCCTAGGTTCAAGCAATTCTCCTGCCTCAGCCTCCCGAGTAGCTGGAATTACAGGCGCCCACCACCTTGCCCAGCTAATTTTTGTATTTTTAGTAGAGACGAGTTTTCACCATGTTGGCCAGACTGGTCTCGAACTCCTGACCTCAGGTGATCCACCAGCCTCAGTCTCCCAAAGTGCTGGGATTACAGGCATGAGCCACCACACCCGGCCAGGAAGTACTATCTTTTCAAAAACTTATCTTTATTTTCTTTTTAAAATAGGCAACCTTATTAACTGATTGTATTTAATTTTGAAAACACATTTAGAATACACTTGGCAAATCATCCTACAGAATAAAATTATAGCAAAGTATATATAATACACATTATAAAACAACCCTTATTAATAATTAGTTGGGAATAAAAGGACTCAGTGTAACATCTGTCATTTCTATGCAGTAACCTGATTTCTAGTTTCTGTGTGTGGGTCTGTGGGGCTTCAGATTCAAATATAGTTGTTCTGCAGGTAGTGCTTTTCCTAAAACAATTGTGCGCTGCTGCTATCAATCATCTGGGGGAAGAAGCAAGCCTTCAGATGGAAAACTTGAACTGAAAGGCAGGTCTTACAGAGGTGTGGAGGGAGCAGCTATCTTTCTCTTGACTTTCCTCCCGTAAGTTGAGACACTTAGGTCTCTAGAAGTTCTTGAAGGAATCATGAGAAGGTAGGGAACAGACACTAAAAGCACTATGTAGGGAGGCGTCCCTGTAAGGAACTCAAGAGTTGATGATGAATAACAATTCTTTTTAAGCAACACTATCTTGTAGTATGATTCTTTCTATCTATTTCCCTCTAGGATTTGAAAGTCTCCCTGAATGGGCGGGGTGCAGTGGCTTTCACCTGAGTAATCCCAGCACTTTGGGAGGCCGAGGTCAGGAATTCGAGACCAACGTGGCGAACATAGTGAAAACTCATCACTACCAAAAATACAAAAATTAGCCAGCATGGTGGCGTGCTCCCCAAAATACAAAAATTAGCCAGGCATGGTGGCGTGCTACCAAAAATACAAAAATTAGCCAGCGTGGTGGTGTGCTACCAAAAATATAAAAATTAGCCAGGTGTGGTGGCACGTGCCTGTGGTCCCAGCTACTCGGGAGGCTGAGGCAGGACAATTGCTTGAACCCAGTAGGTGGAAGTTGCAGTGAGCTGAGATCACGTCACTGCACTCCAGCCTGGGCAACAGAGACTCTGTCTCAAAAAAAAA
>NW_016816813.1:1101472-1104788 GCF_001698545.2 Rhinopithecus bieti
CCCCAAAATACAAAATTAGCCAGGCATGGTGGCGTGCTACCAAAATACAAAATTAGCCAGCGTGGTGGTGTGCTACCAAAATATAAAATTAGCCAGGTGTGGTGGCACGTGCCTGTGGTCCCAGCTACTCGGGAGGCTGAGGCAGGACAATTGCTTGAACCCAGTAGGTGGAAGTTGCAGTGAGCTGAGATCACGTCACTGCACTCCAGCCTGGGCAACAGAGACTCTGTCTCAAAAAAAAAAAAAAAAAAAAAAAAAAAAAAAAAAAAAAAAAAAAAAAAAAAAAAAAAAAAAAAAAAAGAAAGAAAAAGAAAAAAAAAGTCTCCCTGAATTAATGGATGATTTAAGGGAAGGCAAAAAATTGTGGGGTTGGGGAATGGAGGGAAGAAAAGAAGAACAGAAGCAAGGAAGGAAGAGAGAAATAAATGGCGTGGATTCTAATCTGGTCTCTTGTGTTATGAGGGAATGAAGAGGTGAGACTATTCTCTGGCAAGAATGATAAAGCAGACACAAAACTCCTAAATACAGTGTGAGGGTGATGTGATGATGGGGAAGGTGAATTTTGGAGGAGAGGGATTGAGGTTATAAGCTCCTAGCAGTCCCTTGTCCCTCTCAAGTGGAAGATCTGGTTTTAATTATAAAAAAAAGCTGCTGGTTCTTTCATACTTTGAAGGCTACACTATCAGCAAATTTTTTTTTTTTTTTTTTTGAGACGGAGTCTCGCTCTGTCACCCAAGCTGGAGTGCAGTGGCCGGATCTCAGCTCACTGCAAGCTCCGCCTCCCGGATTCACGCCATTCTCCTGCCTCAGCCTCCCGAGTAGCTGGGACTACAGGCGCCCGCCACCTCGCCCGGCTAGTTTTATGTATTTTTTAGTACAGACGGGGTTTCACCGTGTTAGCCAGGATGGTCTCGATCTCCTGACCTCGTGATCCACCCGTCTCGGCCTCCCAAAGTGCTGGGATTACAGGCTTGAGCCACCGCGCCCGGCCACTATCAGCAAATCTTATCCCATTGCCAGAGGAACAGTCTCCTCTCCTTGCCTTAACTGAAAACTGCTGGTCCCTGAGAACACTGCTTCCCCTACAGCACACTCACATTGCCCATTCTCTAGGATCAGGAGGAGATGGCTCCTGTTTCCCCAGTGCAACTTCCTGATAATTATTCTTTCCCAACCCCTGTTGTAAAAAAAATCCCTGCTCCTTTGAGGCTTATGCCATCTGGCTCTATCATCTGTTGTCATCTGCCAACTGCTTGGTCATTCTCCATGTACTAAAGATTTTAGCACTTTGTTTTTCTTTCTGTTTCAATTCCTGTCATTCTGCTTACTGATTTCAGCATCCATTTGGATGAGCTGCCTAGTGTCACTTCTCAAATTCCTGGACTTCCTCATCTCTGATAAACCTTTCTCTCTATTCTTCCTTTCTTATCTATTTCTTTTTCATCAGAAATATTAATTACTTCCAAAATTGGAAATTTACACAGTCCACTAAAAATATCAAAACCTCATAGCCTGCCAGCCTGTCTATTCTTTTTTACTGTGGTGATTCTTTAATTTCATCAAGATTTGTAATCCACTGACCAACTCTGTCACTTTCTACCCACTAATACTCTCCTATCTTTGCCTTCTTCCATATCTTGAGTTCAATGAGACATCATTATAATTGTTCTCTTGGAAATATCTCAATTTCCAAGCCCCTATCCCTCTGTCATATTCATCTGGGAAACCTCTATCTCGGGATCAGTCCAGCCTGCAGCTGAATGTTTCTGGGGAAAATCACTCAACCAGGCAGGCTGGTGTCACTATGAATTAATTATAACCAATCCCAAGTGGGCACTCAACACTGGCAAGGAATACTGCTAATATCAGGAGAAACTCTTCCTTTTTTCTTCACATTTATGCTTCTGCTATAGGAAGAAATGGAAGTTCCATTCAATCTTCCTCTCCCCATAAAAGAGAACTGGAGGCACACTTTAACCCTCTTCCTAATCACTCCATAGAAGGACAAATGGCTGCTCTGTTTGGCTAGAGTCTGTTTCTTAGGCTGTGGGCAGGATCATTGTGTGTTCAAGATCAGTATTCTTGTATAGCATCCTTTTCCCTCCTTTCCTCTTTCTGGATCCATGCTACTGGCTTGCTGATTATCAGAGGCATGCAGGTGCCATGTCAATACTGCTCACTGTTGAATATCAGTGGTTTTCAAGTAACCTAGCACATAGTGGGCACCCAGTGCACCTTAGTGAATGAATGAATGGTTGATTGGTCTAAGCCACATACATAGCTGTTGTGAAAACAGGAGAAATATCAGAGAGAGTGAGGAAGTTTGAGGGAAAGAGATACTAGCAGTGCAAAAAAAGAAACGTGCCCAACATTATGTCTATTACTAGTGTGGTCTTATGTTCTCACACTGAGGTCATTGAGTTGCTATGAGCATTATCAGTGTTGGAGGGGGTGGATAAATTATATATTCAGAAATACATGTATCCTAAAGACATATCCAATGAAAATACAGTAGCCAGCAATCTCTGTGAAGCTTCTTGGGGGAAGGGAGCCCTTTAATCAGGGGTATGTTGATGAAACCTCTCCAAAGAAGAAAAGTTACCATATCTTATACCCCCTACCAAGAAAAAAAAAAGCCTAATACTTGGTGAACCACTTTTATTTTTTAAATTTTTTTATTATTTTTTTCTGAGAGGGAGTTTCACTCTTGTTGCCCAGGCTGGGTACAATGGTGTGATCTCGGCTCCCCACAATCTCTGCCTCCCAGGTTCAAGAGATTCTCCTGCCTCAGCCTCCTGAGTAGTGGGGATTATAGGTATGCACCACCACACCTGGCTAATTTTGTATTTTTAGTAGAGATGGGGTTTCTCCATGTTGGTCAGGCTGGTCTCGAACTCCCGACCTCCAGCGATCCACCTGCCTTGGCCTCCCAAAGTGCTAGGATTACAGGTGTGAGCCACATGCCCAGCAAGTGAACCTTTTTTAATTTCGGAGGAAACATCATCAGTATAATGTGCTTATCTGATCCATTAAGTGGGAAATCCCGAAGCCTGCTAGCTCTGATAGAGCTGAAAGCAAGAGAAGTCCCTTTGGCTGGTCCAAGCTACAATGCAAGCGACATTGCCATTTGGCCCATGGTTCATCAGATCTAATGATACCTGCCTGAAGTACCTCTAGTAGCCTGGAATGCTCCATCAGGCCCAGGAAGCCCCCACTGGCAATTACAGAAGTGGCATGCTTTTGGCCGGGTGCGGTGGCTCACGCCTATAATCCCAGCACTTTGGGAGGCTGAGGCAGGTGGGTCACCTGGGGTCAG
>NW_016816813.1:1106603-1114235 GCF_001698545.2 Rhinopithecus bieti
AAAAAAAAAAAAAAAAAAAAAAAGCATGCTTTCTTTGTCATATACTATTATACTTTTGAAAAATAATTCTTGGCTTATAACTTGGCTTTGATAGAGACTAAATGCCTGATGGTGGAACACCAAGTGACTGTGCAATCTGAATGTCCATCATGAGCTGGGTGTTCTGATTCACCAGGCTGGAGCTTTATCACCAAAGAGAGGTTGCATATATAGGAAGGAATATGGAGTGGGACCTGAATGGACCTGGAATAACAAAGTTCACAGACTCAGCACATCTATTCTTACAGCACCCTCTCAACTCATGGCCTTATCTGGATTTCCCTATAATAATAGAGGAAAAAAAATTCAAGTCTGCCTTACAAATGGCTCTAAACAATATGCTAGCATCAGTAAGCCCCACTCAATGGAGAACTTGAAGGTCAGTGAAAAAGTTCCATTTGTGGAATCTCTAGTGCTACATCTCACTGTCTGCTTTTTCCAGAGGAAGAGATGGAGAGATGTAGGTAAAGATCCACACCAATTCATGAGCAGACATGAAGGGTTTGGCATGTTGGGTAAAAAACAGGATCGGGGGCTGGTAATTAGGAGGTTTGAGGAAGAGGTCTGTTGATGAGTCTAGAGTATGTGCATACTTGTATCTTATGTGAATGACCACCAAAAGCCCCCTCCATGAAAAAAGTTTCATAATCAATGGAACAAAATGTTCTGTCCTGCAATTATCAATCAGTATTTTTATCCTACTTTGAACTCATGGTAGGGAGATGGAGGCTGTACCTGGGCTCAATAGACTTAATCTTACCTAGGTTGGCCTGAACTGTTATTGCTTATTGCTTACCACCCAATTTTCCAGCAGCTACTGACATCCTGAATATGGTACCATACTCTGGGGGACCATCATGGAGGGGACACAGATATGTCCTCATTGTAATATATTTAATCTGGATTTAGGCCATGCTAGTACCACCATCCATGAACATACAGAATGTCTTATACATAGTCCTGCTATCCTGCACATTGCCACAGATCAAGTAATTCACTTAACAGTGGTGGAGATAGGGAAATGGAATGATGCCATGGGATTCATTGATCATATCACACCACTATCACCTAGAGGCATCTGGCCCTATAAAACTGTGAAATGGGTTATTAAGAGGTAGGTATGCCCATTTCCAGGAGATGACACCTTGTAAGATTTTAGCATAATCCTTCAGGATGTCTATGTTCTAAACTAGTGAGCAAGATAGTAGGTGGTATTTTTTCCCCATAAACAGAAGCTGTGGTATGGGAAGCAAAGGGTGAAAATAGGGTGATGGTGCCTCTCACAATTCCACTTAATGAGTCACTAAAATTTTTTGTTGCATCTAATCCCTGTGACTCTGAACTTTGCTGATATAAAGGTTTTAGTATTCAAGGGAGAAATGCTTTCACTAGAAAACCCCGTGATGCTTCTACTGAATTAGCAGCTGAAGCTGCCGACTGGCCATTTGGAGCTTCTTATGGCAGGGGGTGAGCAGGCAGAAAGGAGGCAACAGCATCATGGGGACCACACTGGCTTCCTGCAATTCTTACTGCCCAGACTCCTGGGATCTTTTGATTCATTCCAAGCCTGGTTCTCCACCTTCCCATCAAGTCTCTGCACCTCAAACATGCTTCTACTAACTCTCTTTTCTGAATAAGGTTCTCAAGCTGGTTTTGTTGCAGGCAACCAAGGACCTGACCGATAGAGTCAACATCGACTTTGTAAGAAAAAAATGGTACAAAACAAGCTCACAAATCTCTTATATCTTTCAACATAGTTTTATAAGACTGAAGTTCAGTTTTTAAAAAAAACTGTAGTGAAGGACACATAGCATGAGATCTAGCCTCTTAACAATTTGTAAGTGTATAGTGAAGTGTACAGCATTGTTAATTATACGTGCCAAGGTGTACAGTAGATCTTTAGAAATTTCTCATCTTGCATGACTAAAATCCTATCCCTAAGAACAGCAACTTCCCATTTCCCCAGCCCACAGCCTCCAAGAACCATCATTCCACTTTCTGCTTTTGTGAGTTTTGACTATTTTAGATACCTCATGTATAGGTGGAATCACACAGTATTTGTCCTCTGACTGGCTTGTTTTATTTTTTATTTTTATTTATTTTTTTGAGACAGAGTCTCGCTCTGTCGCCAGGCTGGAGTGCAATGGCGCGATCTCGGCTCACTGCAACATGCACCTCCCAGGTTCAAGTGATTCTCCTGCCTCAGCCTCCTGAGTAGCTGGGACTACAGGCATGCACCACCACGCCCAGCTAATTTTTTTTGTAGTTTTAGTAGAGATGGGGTTTCACCATATTGGCCAGGATGGTCTTGATCTCTTGACCTCATGATCTGCCCACCTCAGCCTCCCACAGTGCTGGGATTACAGGCGTGAGTCACAGCACCTGGTCTTTTTTATTTTTATTTTTGAGATGGAGTTTCACTCTTGTTGCCCAGGCTGGAATGCAATAGCGCAGTCTCAGTTTACTGCAACCTCCACCTCCTGGGTTCAAGTGATCCTCCTGCCTCAGCCTCCCAAGCAGCTGGGATTACAGGCATGCGCCACTACATCCAGCTAATTTCTGTATTTTTTGTAGAGACGGAGTTTCACATGTTGGCCAGGCTGGTCTCAAACTCTTGACCTCAGGTGATCTGCCCACCTCGGCTTCCCAAAGTGCTGGGATTATAGGCATGAGCCACCACGCCTGGCCTGACTGGCTTATTTTACTTATCACAGTGTCCTCAAGGTCCATCCATGTTGTAGCCTATGACAGAATTTCCTTCTACTCAATGGAATAATGTTCCATTTATGTATATGCCATACTTGCTTTATTCATCCACAAGGTTCATTCTTACACATATTTGCTTTAGCATAATGAGACAAAGTGGTTGCTTTGTTTATATAAACATTTTTAACTGCTTGATTTTCCTCTATTTAATAATTTTTCCTAAAATAATAAATAGACAAGGGATTATTTGACAGCACTGGAGTTTCATACATTTACAAAGAATTACTTAATATATGATTAATGCAATCAAATGTGAATGATATGTTGGGGAATTTGGAATTTTACACAAATGACATGATTGCTGAGGTTCTAAAAAATGTAAATGATATCTCAGAGTAAACAGTTGTCTAGTTTCCTAAAAGGCACTGAAGATAAGATGCTGTTGTTAAATGAAGGCCAAAACTCCAGAGGTCCTGGACTGCTCAAGATTATTTTTAGTAGATGCCAGACACAGTGGCTCACACCTATAATCCCAGTGCTTTGGGAGTCCGAGGTGGGAGGATAGCTTGAACTCAGGAGTCCAAGTTTGCAGTGAACTATGACTGCGCCCCTGCACTTCAGCCTGGGTGACAGATTGAGACCCTATCTCAAAAAAAAAAAAAAAAAAAATCTGAAAATGGCAACATTATATAGATCTTCTGTGTTATTATCATGAAATTTGTTGGATATGCACAGGCCTCTTAAAAAAGCAACAAAACAGTAAGCACTTGCTGACTTACTTAGGTAAAATGAACCAGATGTTCCCACCCTGGAAATGCCCTTCTTGTGGCTTTGCCAGTTGTAAAATAGGCATTTAGAGGACAAAAGTACTTTGATGCCAGAGTCTCTTGGCATCAAGTAGCCTGTGAATGCATTAGCCTTGTGGGTGCCTGTTTTTCAGCATGACCTTACATTCCTACTGCCCTTCTGGGAACAGTCGTTGTGTTGATGCTTTATTTTATTTGCTTCACTTGCCTTGTGGCCCTCAGCACTGTTTTCAAGAAGCTAAAACACAAGCCTCCCTACTCCTTTGATTATTATTGACTCTAACAGTCCCTGCTCTCGTCTAAGATTCTGAAACTTGGCACTTGTAACTTAGAATATTCTTTCTTCGTACAAACAATCTTAAGATTCCTTTTCTTTGTGTAATTCCAGGGTCTTTCCATCAAAAATCAAGTCTGTGGTTGTAGAGGCCATATGTATACTGACAAGACGTAATGGGTCATATTTCCCCTTTGAATGCATGAATCAATTCCCCTATGGCTACCTTTTATTTTTCTTCCATGACAGATAATCATTTTATGATAGTGATGCTTTCTTACTGTCCCTAGGACTCTCTGTTCAGCCTTTACACTCTGTTTTCCTCTGTAGCAATTAATACATTCTGACATCCTATAAAAATTTTACAGTTTATCTGCTTATAACCCGATTAGAAGATAAGCTCTATGAGAGCAAGGATTTTGTCTTTTTTTTTTTTTTTTTTTTTTGAGACAGGGTCTTGCTCTGTGGCCCAGTCTGGAGTGCAGTGGTATGATCTTGGCTCACTGCAACCTTTGCCTCCCAGGCTCAACTGATCCTCCCACTTCAGCATCCCAGTAGCTGGGATTACAGGCGCCTGCCACCTTGCCTAGCTAATTTTTGTATTTTTTTTGTAGAAACGAAGTTTCGCCATGTTGCCCAGGCTGGTCTTGAACTCCTGAGCTCAAGTGATCTGCCCACCTTGGCCTCCCAAAGTGCTGGGATTACAGGCATGAGCCACCACGCCCAGCCTTTTTTTCTTTTTTAAACGTTGTATCCCTAGTGTTTAAAACTGAACTGGGCATGCATGAGTCCTACCACTATTTGTAAATGAACAAATAAACAACTGAATACATTCATACCTCATTAGCTTGTGCCCAGGCAGCATTCAAATGCTGAGGAAATGGGAGAATAAAAGAGAAATATAAAAAAAGTTTATTTCTTTTCAATACTTATAGTAGAGATTTATAAAGTCAAAAGGGGAGAAATGGGCTGAAAATTGCACACTCTATACACATATAGGTGAAATCATCCACATTTTCTAAAGAACGAATGCATTTAAATGGGTAGTAATTCAAATTGTACTTTGCAGTGGATTCTGGAAGGCAGAACAAATTATGTGTGAAAATGGAAATAATTTATTTGGAAATTAATGAGAAATGTTTCTAGCTTCACTAATTGTCTTCAAGGTGTTAATGAAAGGATGCTTATTTTCTATTTGATACGGTACCAGAAAGTGTATAAAAGACTTCGGCACTTATTCCAGTGCTTTCTGGTATCCTTTTGCAGAACAATAATGAGACAATGACCAGCTTCTCAAGATTATTTTATATTCCATATAACACAGTGGATTATGTGATCTAACATAATGAAAGGATATGTTTTCTTGGCTTGTAATTCTCCCACCATTTCTATGACTGCTGTTTGTTTCCATATGACTTTTTCTATATGGCTTTGTTTCATATGATTTCATGTATCTTTCCACATCCTGGAATTTGTAACTGATGTGAATCCTTTTCTCATTTCATTTTACTTCTGAAATTATTCAGCTTTTATTTTCAAGTCATTTAAACATCATTCTTTTCATTTTTTTATTTATTTTTTTATTTTTTAGATGGAGTCTCGCTCTGTCACCAGGCTGGAGTACAGTGATGCGATCTCAGCTCACTGCAACCTCCACCTCCCAGGTTCAAGCGATTCTCCTGCCTCAGCCTCCTGAGTAGCTGGGATTACAGGCACGTGCCACCACACCCAGCTAATTTTTGTATTTCTTTGTAGAGATGGAGTTTCACCACGTTGCCCAGGCTAGTCTCAAACTCCTGGGCTCAAGCAATTGGCCTGCCTCAGCCTCCCAAAGTGCTAGGATTACAGGCGTGAGCCATCGGCCTCATCCCAAATTCTTTAATGCTCTTCCTATTGAGAGTTGGGTTGTTTGTTACTGTAGCATAACCTGGCCCATCTTGACTAATATGCAAGATAACTAACTGGAAGGAAAAGTTGTGCAGGAAAGGGAAAGAAAGTCATAGTGTACTCCAGGGCTCAACAATGAAAAGTATCTACATGGTCAGAGTAACCTAAGGGCTAAGAAATGACCTTACTAAAATTATGGTGTAACAATATTGACAAGTTGGGGGAATGGGAAAAGTGAGGAAATATGGTAAGTGTACAGATAACATAAAAACACAAACTTTAGCTGGGCGCGGTGGCTCATGCCTGTAATCCCAGCACTTTGGGAGGCTGAGGCAGGCGGATCACAAGGTCAAGAGATCAAGACCATCCTGGCCAACATGTAGTCCCAGCTACCTGTAGTCCCACCTACTTGGGAGGCTGAGGTGGGAAAATCACCTGAGCCCGGAAAGGTTGAGGCTGCAGTGAGCTGAGATCACACTACTGCACTCCAGCCTGGGGGATGGGCGAAGACTGAGAATCCCTTTAGGCTGGGGGCGGTGGGTGTGGGGGGCAGTACAGGGTGAAAGCTGTGCTTTAAAATCACCACATGCAACTTCTGCTCAAATCCCCTGGCCAGAACTACTCACATGACTCTGCCTAAGTGCAATGGGGAAGGGAAATATAATCCTCCCATGTGTCCAGAAAAAAAAGAAGCATTAGATATGAATGAACACTAAATGTCCCTACCACATCGTCTTTTTCTTGTTTTCTCCTTTTTGCTAAATTTTCCATGTACTTCTCAATAATTCAATCTTAAACTCTGCCAGTTGCCTTATTGTAAGAAGTTTATTTCCATTAGCTTTTCTATCAATTTCATCTTCCTGAGGTCTCTCCTACAACCTTCTGCCCTGCTCCAATCTGTCATGGCTGTCCTTGGTATCTGCAGCACACACATGATCCTAAGATCTCCCTTCACCATCTTCCTGGGGAGTTCCCTTGCCTTTCTTCAGAGATGGAACTGTTCCTTCTACCCCATGTCCTCTTCACCCCTGGTTTACTTGTGTGTGTGAATGTGTGTGTGTAGCACATCTTCAAGTAGCTTCCTTTAAAAAAGCTGCATGAAGTAATATTTTGAAATCTTGCATATTGATTTATTCTGCTCTCACAGTTAGTGCTAATATGGCAAGACAGAGAATTCGCTCAGATTTTTATTCTTTTTTTTTTTTTCCAGTTGATGCTATTTCTTTCTCAAAAATTTGAAGTCATTTCTCCACTGCCTTTCAGTTTCCACTGTTGTTTTTGGAAAGTCTCAAGCAAATCTGATTCCGGATGGATCTTTTTTTTAATGTGTCCTGTTTTTTCTCTCTGGAAGTTTGTAGGAACTTGTCTGTGGTTCCAGTGCTCTGAAATTTCCTAATGACTGCCTTAGTGTTTCCACTTTCATCTATTGTGTTGGGCCATTCTAATCTGAAAACTCAGGTCCCTACACTTTAGAAAACTTTCTTGAATTGCTTTACTAATTATTTCTCTCCTCTGTTTTTTCTCTTCTATCTTTCCAGAATGCCTAATATTTGCATATTGAACTTTTTGGATTATAGTCCTTCATTGTTTTAAAAAAAAATCATCTTGGTGGGGTGCAGTGGCTCACGCCTATAATCCCAGCACGTTGGGAGGCCGGGCCGCGGTGGGTGGATCACGAGGTCAGGAGATCAAGACCATCTTGGCTAACATAGTGAAACCCCATCTCTACTAAAAAACATTACAAAAAATTAGCCAGGCATGGTGGTGGGCGCCTGTAATCCCAGCTACTCGGGAGGCTGAAGCAGGAGAATGGCGTGAGCCTGGGAGGAGGAGCTTGCAGTGAGCCGAGATGGCGCCACTGCACTCCAGCCTGCGTGACAGAGCAAGACTCCATCTCAAAAAAATAAAAAAATGAAAAAA
>NW_016816813.1:1116275-1126771 GCF_001698545.2 Rhinopithecus bieti
TTTTTTTTTTTTTTTTTTTTTTGAGATGGAGTCTCACTCTGTTGCCCAGGATGGAGAGCAGTAGCATGATCTCAGCTCACTGCAACCTCTGTCTCCTGAGTTCAAGCAATTCTCCTGCCTCAGCCTCCCGAGTAGCTGGGACTACAGGCAACTGCCACCATGTCCAGCTAATTTTTGTATTTTTAGTAGAGATGGGGTTTCACTATGTTGGCCAGGCTGGTCTCAAACTCCTGACCTCAAGTAAGCCACCCGCTTCAGCCTCCCAAAGGGCTGGGATTACAGGCATGAGCCACCGCACCCAGCCTCTGGACTACTATTATAAGAGAGAAATAAAGCTCTACCTTATTTAAGTTGCCATATCTTGGCAGTCTATTATAGCAGTGTAGCCTGGATTCTACCCAGTACAGAGACTGTATGGACCTTGAATGTGAGACTATAACTTATTTATTTTATCTTTAGTGCCTGGCATATATTTAAGGTAAATAAATGCATGGATTTCCACAAGTAAATCCTTGTCTTGATTAATTTCATCTTCTCCAGGAAAAAAAAATGGGACAGCATTTAAGGATTGGAAAGTGATTTCATAGTACTTATGAAGCTTTAGGGCATCACATTCAGTATGTGCCCAGCTTTGCCCAATACCCAGCACTTCTTATCTACTAAGGCTAACCATTTCACAGACGTTTCTCCACTTCAGTGTTAAAGTTCATTGCTGTGACTAAGTGTAGCAGTGTAGTCACTGAGTATTGCACAGAGGGGAGGGTTATTTGTTACTGATGCCACAGGTGTTTGCTGACAGTTATCTGTATTGCTACTATTGTGTAAAGCTATTTCTCCTTTTGTTTTCAGAATATAGCAATAAAATAATGGTTTGGGTGAACTTAATAATTAACTTGGGTGGATGGGAAGCTGAGTTGTATGCAAACCAAAATACTTCTCAGGACAGAAATCATACAAAATTCTAGTTTGCCCTGTGGAGACATACACACACACACACACACACACACACACACACACCCCATACATCATACCATTAAAACTTGTTTCAACCATGACAAGAAGATGGGCATAGCAGAAAGAGCATTGAAAACGTTCAGAGAACTGGGTTATTGTGCAAACCACTAATAAACGATAAGTCCTTGGGCAAGTAACAGCCTCTATGGACATTAATTATATTATATAAGAAATGAGGCTGAGTGTTGGTGGCTCATGCTTGTAATCCCAAAAGGCCAAGGCAGGAGGATCGTTTGAAGCCAAGAGTTACAGCCTAGGCAACAAAGCAAGACCCCATCTCTAAACAAACACAAACAAACAAATAACAAAAATTAGCCCAGGAGTTCCAGGCTGCAGTGAGCTATGATCATGCCACTGCACTTCAGCCTGAGTGACAGAGCAAGAACCCCTCCCAAAAAACAAATAAACCAAGAGACTGTTGTTTTAGATTGTCTCTCTGCTCCTTCCCAGTCCGATGGCTGTAGCTACTTACCTATCAAAATGGCCAAAATGTTCACCACAGTGTGGTTGACCTCTGCAGTTTTCTCATGTGTCCTTTCTTCTTCACGTGGACTTTCAGTTTACCTCTTACTCTTTTTCCTCTCTTCCAAAAGTTCTCTGCTATACAATAATTATACTTTCTATTCCATTTTTGATTATCTTTTAGCATCTACCCATCTGTTCTATCAAATGTCAGTCTTTTTTTTTTTTTTTTTTGAGATGGAATCTCTCTCCGTTGCCCAGGCTGCAGTGCAGCAGTGCGATCTCGGCTCGCTGCAACCTTCCCCTCCCAGGTTCAAGCAACTCTCCTGCCTCAGCTTCCTCAGTAGCTGGGATTATAGGTGTCTGCCATCACACCCAGCTACTTTTTGTATTTTCAGTAGAGACAGGCTTTCACCATGCTAGGCTGGTCTCCAACTCCTGACCACAAGTGATCTGCCTGCCTCAGCCTCCCAAAGTGCTGGGATTATAGGCATGAGCCACTGATACTGGCCCAAATCTGTCTTAAATTTCCCCTCCTATTAGCTTCATTAAATTTTGCTTTCTTAATGCCATTGCCTTTCTATAGTCTTTTATATCTAAGAAATCTAAAATTATGATCATTTGTCCATTTGCTCCTTTATCTTTCATCCAGATTTACTAGTGATTCTCATCGGAAGGCGTTGTGCTTAAAACAAGTGCTAATAGTTTATATGATCTGTGTAAAAATATGACAAGTGGCTAGAAGTCAGGCAAGAAGATAAATCTTTTAATTTTGAATGAGGTGACAAAGAGTAGGGACTCTCAAGAGCTATTAGATCTCTACCTAAAATATAGTAATCAAGTATTTAAAAAAGGAGAGTTGAGGAAATCATCCAGATTTTTCCTCTCTTCCAAAAGTTCTCTGCTATACAATAATTATACTTTCTATTCCATTTTTACACATAGAGAATCATATGAGAGAATAAACTGCAAGAGGTCCTCAAATATATTCCTAAAATTTAAGGAATTGCCTACACTTTTTCTTTAAAGTATCAGTTCCTAAAGTGTGTTTTGCAGAACACTAGTACTGCAAAACACTCTGTAACAGGACTGTGGGTTGGGAAACACCATATCTGTCTTGGGGTTCACAATGTGTATTAGTATATTAAAAGTCCTCTGAGAAGTCCTGCAATGACCCAGCATTTTCAAAACTATTTGATCAAGAAACCCTTTTCTCAAATTACATCTATTAATATCACGTTGAAAAATGCCACTGTAAAGAAAAATGATAGGCAATGCCTATAATTTGAGAATGTATACTCTGTCTTCATAATGCCTTCTCTTATAGCTAGGAACTTCTTAGTATCTACCTAACTTATAATAGGCCAGGTAGATTGTGCGAGGTGGGGTTTTTTTTTTTTTTTTTTTTTTTTTTTTTTTTTTTTTTTCTGAGATGGAGTCTTGCTCTGTCACCTGGCTGGAAGGCAGTGGTGTGATCTTGGTTCACTGCAACTTCTGCCGCCCGGGTTCAAGCGATTCTCCTTCCTCAGCCTCCTGAGTAGCTGGGATTATAGGCACTTGCCACCACGCCCGGCTAATTTTTTGTATTTTAGTAGAGACGAGGTTTCACCATGTTGGCCAGGATGGTCCCGATCTCCAGACCTCGTGATTCAACCACCTCAGCCTCCCAAAATGCTGGGATGACAGGCATGAGTCACTGAGCCCAGCCGAGGTGGTCATTTTTAAAGCAAACTTCCCTGAATCATATATTATCAGAATTGATTAACAGTTACTGACATTTAGAGGCAGATTTATTAAAATCATGAAGTACAAGCTTGTAACAATTTTGCTTTAGAAATAATTAACACAGGTGGGGCACGGTGGCTCACGCCTATAATCCCAGTACTTTGGGAGGCCGAGGCAGACGGATCATTTGAGGTCAGGAGTTTAAGACCAGCCAGGCCAACATAGTGAAACCCCATCTCTATTAAAAATACAAAAATTAGCCAGGCGTGGTGGCGTGCGTGCAGTCCCAGCTACTCTGGAGGCTGAGGTGGTAGGATTGCTTGAACCGGGAGGCAGAGGTTGCAGTGAGCCGAGATGGTGCCACTGTACTAGAACCTAGGTGACAGAGTGTGACTCATCTAAAAAAATAAATTAATAATAATAATTTAATATTGATAATAATTAATAATAATTAATAATTATAATTAATAATAATAATTAATAATAATATAATTTAATATTGCTTAAATTATATCTGATGATGTTCCCTGGTGTGTGTGTGTGTGTACCTCAATATCACTTAAGGGGCTTACCTTTCTTTGCCACTACTTGACAGAGCAGTCCAGAAGAAAGCAAATTCCCTCTAAATCAGTCAGGATACAAATAACTGGCTCTTTATATATTAAAATAAATATTTTTGGACAATTTCAAGAAATTCCTCTTCAAACTTTTAAGTCACATTGCTATGGAAGGTAAATTAACAAAAAATCATTGCATGCTAGCCAAATTGACTGACAACGCCTGGAAATTTCCTCTCTCTTGGACTGAGTAAAGCACTTTTCTTCCCACAACAACTTCACTGTGGTGATCCATGGACTCACAACTGTATCTCTAACTTTTTCCAGCCCTTGTTTTGAAAGCTCAACATGAAGCCAGTGAGTCAGAATAGGTGATCACTGCTGTGGCATGATGAGAGAAAATTCCAACACCCATCAGCCACATATCAATACTTCTGCAACACGGAAATGTTATTTCGAGATGAAATAAATACTCCAGGCAGGTCTCTCATTACATTATTTTCTTTTCTTTTTTTTCTTTTTTTTTTTTTTTTTTTTTTTTGTGTTGCCCAGGCTGGAGTGCAGTGGTACGATCTTGGCTCACTGCAAGCTCTGCCTCCCGGGTTCACGCCACCCTCCTGCCTCAGCCTCCAGCTGGGACTACAGGCGCCTGCCACCATGCCCGGCTAATTTTTTGTTTTTCTATTTTTAGTAGCGATGGGGTTTCACCGTGTAAGCCAGGATGGTCTCGATCTCCTGACCTTGTGATCTGCCCGCCTCGGTCTCCCAAAGTGCTGGGATTACAGGCATGAGCTACCAAGCTCAGCCCCATTCCTTAATGTTCTATTTTAGCTTAAGAGAGAGAAGTGGCTGGACATGGGTGGTTCACACCTGTAATCCCAGCACTTTGGGAGGTCGAGGCAGGCAGATTGCCTGAGGTCGGGAGTTCAAGACCAGTCTGGCCAACATGGTGAAACCCCGTCCCTACTAAAAATAGAAAAAAGTTAGCCAGGCATGGTGGCATCCACCTGTAATCCAAGCTACTTTGGGGGCTGATGGAGGGGAATCACTTGAACCCAGGAGGTGGAGGTTGCAGTGAGCTGAGATGGTGCCACTGCACTCCAGCCTGGGCGGCAGAGTGAGACTCTATCAAAAAAAAAAAAAAAAAGAGAGAGAGAGAGAGAGAAGTAGCTGAATAACCAAGACACACAAAATTATTAATAGTTGAAAATAACGTGGCCGGCCATGGTGGCTCATGCCTGTAATCCCAGCACTTTGAGAGCCCGAGGTGGGTAGATTGCTTGAGCTCAGGTGTTTGAGATCAGCCTGGACAACACAGCAAGACCCCATCTCTACCAAAAATGCAAAAAAAAAAAAAAAAAAAAAAAGCCAGGTGTGGTGGTGTGTATCTGTGGTCCTAGCTAATTGGGAGGCTGAGGCAGAAGAATCAGTTGAGCCTGGGAGGCAGAGGCTTCAGTATGTTGGAGGTTGGGGGAAAGAACATTAAGAAATGGCTTTTCGATTGAGATGTAGGGAGAGTAAAAGGGGAGGATAAGTCAAGGTTTTACTATCCAAAAACATAAAGAAAAGTGGGAAGGTCCCACATGCCTCAAGAGTGAGCTTTACCTATTTTACAATTTTGCCTGTGGCTGGCCCAGGGCCCTCAGACATTTGGTGTACAATATTTAGTTTACTTCAGGGTGTATTAATCACCTACACAGACTAATGCAACACTGAGGTTGTGGTTATATACATGCTAAGCCAATTAATTTATTGGAGAAGAAAAGAAAGAAAAATAATCACAGGTTTTCAAATGTCTGGCTAGCTTCTAGACTAAACTGATGATACAACCACACAAAATGTTCTGAGTGCTCTGAGTAGACACTGAAAATAATCTTTTTCTCCTTTTTTTTTTTTTTTTTTTTTGAGACAGGGTCTCTCTCTGTTGCCCAGGCTGGAGTGCAGTGGCACAGTCATGGCTCACTGCAGCCTCGGCCTTCAGGACTCAAGTGATACTCTTACCTCAGCCTCCCAAGTAGCTGGGATTACAGGGGCACACCACCATGCCCACCTAATTTTTTTATATTTTTGTACAGACAAGGTCTCACTATGTTGCCCAGACTGGTCTCGAACTCCTGGGCTTAAGAGATCCACTCACTTTAGCCTCTCAAAGTGTTGGGATTACAGGCATGAGCCACTGTGCCCAAAAATGTCTGGCTACACAGATTATCTTTTGGCACTCTGGTGCACTTGTTAGAAATGATGCTGTCTCATTCCTTTTTTTTTTTTGAGATGGAGTCTTGCTCTGTTGCCCAGACTGGGGTGCAGTGGTGTGATCTCAGCTCACTGCAACCTGCCCCTCCTGGGTTCAAGCAATTCTCCTGCCTCTGCCTCTCAAGTAGCTGGGATTACAGGTGTGCACCATGCCCAGCTAATTTTTGTAGTTTTAGTAGAGACGGGGTTTCACCATGTTGACCAGGCTGGTCTCGAACTCTTGACCTCAGGTGATCTGCCTGGCTCGGCCTCCCAAAGTGCTGGGATGACAGGTGTGAGCCACCACGCCCAGCCATCTCATTCTTATATACCATTTTACTCTCAAACACCAAAAAATAGATACTTTGGAGGTGACTGCTCATTTCCCTTGTCTGTGAATTTCTCTTTCCAAAAAAGTGGACCTTTACAGATACATTTAATTATCTAACCCATAATACCTACTTAGCATATTTATGTTATAATACATTTGTATTATATGTATGTGTAACTCAATAACCTGACTGCAGGGGAGCTGATTCACTAGCTAGTTAAGTAGTCAATGAGATATTTTTTCTTTCAAGAGTTTGAATAAGAGGCTCAGAGACTGAGAGCTGGGAGCCAACAGAGTTGGAGAACGGAAATAGACTAGAGGGGAAGTCCACAAACTCTTGTTTTAAAATTGTCCATACTTCTTAGCCGGGCATGGTGGCAAGTGCTTGTAATCCCAGCTACTCGAGAGGCTGAGGCAAGAGAATCACTTGACTTGAACTGAGGAGGCAGGGCTTGCAGTGAGCCGAGATTGCGCCACTGCACTCCAGCCTGGGCGACAGAGCAAGACTCCATCTCAAAAAAAAAAAAATAATAATAATTCCGTACTTCCAAACACCTGGATGTTCAGTGAACTTTTGCTTTCATGAAATCTGTATCGTTTATAATGTATATAATTTATTCCCTATTACTTAAACTAATTTGGGCCTGGTACAGTGGTTCATGGCTGTAATCCCAACACTTTGGGAGACCAAGGAGGGAGGATCACTTGAAGCAAGAAGTTCAAAACCAGCCTGGGCAATATAGCGAGACCCTGTCTCTACAAATTTTTTTTTTTTTTTTTTTTAATTAGCTGGGTGCTGTAGCATGTGCTTGTAGGCCTAGCTACTCAGGAGGCTAAGGTAAGAGGATCACTGGAGCCGAAGAGTTTGGGCTGCAGTGAGCTGTGATCGTGCCACTGCATTTCAGCCTGGGCCACACAGCAAAATTCTGTCTCTAAAAAAATAAATAAATAAACGAATTTGGCTAGATTTCTACTACTTACTACACAATTTTAACGAAGACATTATACTACCTGATAACACAACTATAGCTTACCTTTCTATTAATAACTTGGAACTACAGTAGACTACAGTGATTATGGTAATCTCTGCTCTGTTACCTATGCAGTTATGAACCCACCAATCGTTTTCTTCATTTTTTTTTTTTTTTTGAGATGGAGTCTTGCTCTGTCACCCAGGCTGGAGAGCAGTGGCACAATCTCAGCTCACTGCAACCTTGCAACCTCCACCTTCTGGGTTCAAGGGATTTTCCTGCCTCAGCCTCCCAAGTAGTGGGGATTATAGGCATGCACCACCATGCCCAGCTAATTTTTTTTGTATTTTTAGTAGAGATGGGGTTTCACCATGTTGGCCAGACTGGTACCAATCATTTTTCTACTGCAGGAACAAAAAATCGTTTTCTGTTGAAGGCCATGAACCACAGTGAGGGAGCTGAGAATCAAATGAGAGCCTTTTAAAAGAAACAAAACCAAAACAACTAATTTAGTTTAGAGATTTAAAAAAGTATCTTAAGAAGAAATGTAAAATGTTAGTATTGCTTGCTTTTAAGATTAAGAACAGAGTACATAAATTAAATCACTTTGAAACATTAATTTTATATGGATGTTTTGAAGAGGCAGAAGAGAAAACAGACACATGCGGGAGCCAGTGGGAGAAAGAAGATAAGCCACTGGGATAAGGGAAGATAAGCTAAAAGGAAATGGAAAAGTAAGAGACACATTAAAATAAAAATGAGGGGGAGGAAAAGAGGATGAGAGTAAACTATGAGTATGGAGAGACGAGGAAAGGGGTAAAGAAAAATAAAAGTAAGCTGGAGGAGGGCTAATGTCAGAGGCATTCGAACCAGAGTGACTCATTTTGAGCGAGGGCTAGGAAAACGATGCTGTGGCCGGGTGCAGTGGCTCATGCCTGTAATCCCAGTACTTTGGGAGGCCGAGGTGGGCGGGTCACTTGAGGTCAGGAATTTGAGACCAGAATGGCCAACATGGTGAAACCCTGTCTCTACTAAAAATACAAAAACTAGCTGAGTATGGTGGCACACACCTGTAATCCCAGCTACTTGGGAGACTGAGGCAGGAGAATTGCTTGAATACAGGGGGCAGAGGTTGCAGTAAGCCAGGATGACACCACTGCACTCCAGCCGGGGTAACAGAGCAAAACTGTCTCAAAAAAAAAAAAAAAGGAGGCCAGGACTTGCTGGGCTGCATTCCCAGAAAGTTAGGCATTCCTAGCCTCTAGATGTTTGTGGCTAAGGGAATAAATTAATAATGTTTGCTAAACAGACCCAGACTTGGGAGTGTCCAGATATTCCAATATCTGGAGAACAAAGGCATTCCTAATTTTGCTTTAAAGATAATAATATCGATCCTTGCAAAATATACTAATTAAGAAAATGAATCCTTTAACACAAACCCTTGTAGCAGAGCACATCTCCTCATATATATACAAGCATTGTACCTAGGGTGGATGCGTTCCTCCTCCTACTTTCAGGCACGTCCTACTCTGTCTATGTAGTAGCTGTTCTTTTACCACTTTACTTTCTTAATAAACTTGTTTTTATTTTGCACTGCAGACTCGCCCTGAATTCCTTCTTGTGCGAGATTCAAGAATCCTCTCTTGGGGTCTGGATTGGGACCCCTTTCCTGTAACAGTAAGACACCTGGCAAGGAGAAAGATACATAGCATAAGAGGAGCTAGGGAAAAAACATGGAGAGGCAGGCAGAGGCCGGGTAGATTTGGCGGTAATAGTTAGGGGTCGCTCCCAATTTTGTGGGGGAAGGGGGAAGGGAGAGGAGGGAGGCTGTTTTTTTTTTGAGACAAAGTCTCACTCTTGTGCCCCAGACTGGAGTGCAATAGCATATTCTTGGCTCACTGCAACCTCCGCCTCCCAGGTTCAAGCGGTTCTCCTGCCTCAGCCTCCTGAGTAGCTGGGATTACAGGCGCCTGCCACCACACCCGGCTAATTTTGTATTTTAGTAGAGACAGGGTTTCACCATGTTGGCCAGGCTTGTCTCGAACTCCTGACCTCAGGTGATCCACCCACCTCAGCCTCCCAAAGTGCAGGGATTACAGGTGTGAGCCCCCATGCCCGGCCTGAGGCTGTCTCTTACAGCACTTACTGCTTACAGCCCTTACTAAGTTAATTAATTGGTTAAGTTTCTCTGCAGGTCTTCCATTGCTACAAACCTCAAGTGTTTAGTGGTTCTGCTCAAAGAATATGCTAAGGCAACTTATCAAGGGAGCTATTCCCAAATTATACTCCTTAGAGCACCGATTATCATAGATTTTCTTTTTCTTCTTTTTAGAGACAGGGTCTAGCTCTGTCAACCAGGCTGGAGTGCAGTGGCATGATCATAGCTCACTGAAGCCTCGACCTCCTGGGCTCAAACGACCTTCCTGCTTCGGGCTCCTGAGCAGCTGGGGCTGCAGGTCCATGCCACCATGCCCAGTTAATTAAAAAAAAATTTTTTTGGTTAGAGACAGAGTCTTGATATGTTCTTTATGCTGGACTTGAACTCCTGGCCTCAAGTGATCCTCCTGCCTCAGCTTCCCAAAGTGTTGGGATTACAGACGTTGAGTCACCGCACCCAGCCTAGATTTTCATATTTTAAAAATAGCCTCTAAAATAAGTTGGGAAATACTAGGTTAACCAAAGTTAAACAGGTTTCTTTGCTGCAATACTTCTTTGAGCCTTTCATATGAATTTTAAGAGAGTGCCATATGGAATACAGGGATTTCCAAACTTACTTGATCACAGAATGCATCTTTTAAGAAGAATCACAGGATGGGTGCGGTGGCTTACACTTGTAATCCCAGCACTTTGGGAGGCTGAGGCTGGTGGATCACTTGAGGTCAGGAGTTCGAGACCAGCCTGGCCAACATGGTGAACCCTTGTCTCTACTAAAAATACAAAAACTGGCCGGGCGCGGTGGCTCAAGCCTGTAATCCCAGCACTTTGGGAGGCCGAGACAGGTGGATCGCGAGGTCAGGAGATCGAGACCAACCTAGCTAACACGGCGAAACCACATCTCTACTAAAAAACACAAAAAACTAGCCGGGCGAGTTGGCGGGCGCCTGTAGTCCCAGCTACTTGGGAGGCTGAGGCAGGAGAATGGCGTAAACCCGGGAGGCAGAGCTTGCAGTGAGCTGAGATCCGGCCACTGCACTCCAGCCTGGG
>NW_016816813.1:1127142-1130498 GCF_001698545.2 Rhinopithecus bieti
AATACAAAAATTAGTTGAGCATCGTGGTGGGCACCTGTGATCCCAGCTACTCAGGAGGCTGAGGCAGGAGAATCACTTCAACCCGGGAGGGAGAGGTTGCAGTGAGCTGAGATCATGCCACTGCACTCCAGCCTGGGCGACAAGAGCAAGACTCCATCTCAAAAAAAAAAAACAAAACAAAACAAAATAAAAAAGAATCACAGGTTAGGCACAGTAGCTCATGCCTGTTATCCCAGCACTTTGGGAGGCCGAGGCACGCAGATCACTTGAGACCAGGAGTTTGAGACCAGCTTGATGAAACCCCCATCTCTACTAAAAATACAAAAATTGTCCGGGTGCCGTGGCACATGCCTGTGGTCCTAGCTACTAGGGAGGCTGAGGGAAGAGAATCGCTTGAACCTGAGAGGCGGGGGTTGCAGTGAGCCGAGATCGCTCCACTGCACTCCAGCCTCAGGCGACAAAGTGAGACTCCATCTCAAAAGAAAAAAAAATGTATATATATAATCACAGGAATGAGTGTTCTGCAGAGCACTCCTTGAGAACACTGCACGAGGAGGGCATTAACACCCCAAAGGCCAGGCAACGTCAGATAAAAGGCCAAACCTGGTTCAAAGCCTAGAGGTTTCCTATTCCTATAGCTAACATTGCTATGTATTTATCTCATATTATATTCATATAACTTTAAATGCTTTTTATGGGAAAAGTTCAAAATTTCTATTCTTACCTTTAATGCTCTCCGTACACCTAGCTCTTCCAATATATTTATCCTTATTAACACTGTATTAAATAATATTCTCGTTTCCTCTACTGCTAACCTAATCCCAGCACTTTGGGAGGCTGAGGTAGGAAGATTACATGAGCCCAGCAGCTCGAGACCAGCCCGGCCAACATGGTAAAACCCCGTCTCTACTAAAATTACAAAAATTAGCTGGGCGTGGTGGCATACACCTGTAGTCTTAGCTACATGGGAGACTGAGGCATAATAATTGCTTGAACCTGGGAGGCATAGGTTGCAGTGAGCTGAGATCTGGCCACTACACCCGGCCTGGATGACAGAGCAAGATTGTCTCAAAAAACAAAACAAAACCAAAAATTATAAAAACATGATTACTAGCTTCCCCAACACCCACAATGCCCAAGGCATCTTCCCTACATCCTAGGCACATAGTGGCCCAGTCTAAGTGTCTCCTTTTAACTAAGTTCTCCCCAGTGAATTGAGAGCCGAAAGAATCTATACCATGTTGGCCTCACCTGCTTAAAAGAAACTTTGCTTGGTTTAGAGCTGCTCTTTCTTCTTCCCCTGACACACAGTGTGCTTACAACCCAGCTTTGCTCCCGTAGATGATGGTAACATCCTAGGCATGGCAGAAAATTAAGGGAGAAGGAACCTAATGATGGCCTGGTGCAGAACCATTCCACCAACTGGGACCACTCTATACACAAGAGAAAAATAAACTTTCATCTTTAATGAAGGCACTGTAATTCTAAATTTCCTTAATATACAAATCTACAGATATGCTCACATATACATTATTTTCTAAACCTTTTCACTTTGATTTTGTCCCTTTTTATTTCAGGCAAGTAGTTATCCTCTATTAGCACATTACTCTGAACATTGAAAACTAAGGCTGGCCAGGCGTGGTGGTTCAGGCTTGAAATCCCAGCATTTTGGGAGGCCAAGGTAGGTGGATTGCTTCAGCCCAGGGGTTTCAGACCAACCTGGGCAACATGGCCAAACCTTGTCTCCACAGAAAAACATACAACAATTAGCTGGGCGTGGTGGCGTGTGCCTGTAGTCTCAGCCACTTGGGAGGCTGAGGCAGGAGAATTGCTTGAGCCTGGGAGGTGTAAGTTGCAGTGAGCCAACATTGTGCCACTGCATTACAGGCTGAGTGACAGACCCTGTTTAAAAAAAAAAAGAAAGAAACAGAAAGAAAACGAAGGCTAATCATCATCATAATCATAAACTCACTATCCTATTGTTCTGTAATACATTTACTATGTTCTCAAGCTACCTCATGAGCTAAGTAGGTTCCTTTTTGTAGGTTTATATCCAATCACCAATAAACCTTCAAATACGACATTTCCCACAAATTCTTCATGATACGATTATGACTAATGACAGGAATACATCTTCATGATATACAGTACCTTTCTACAAAATAAAATATGCAACGGTATCTATTATTCAAAATTATAATTTCTTGAGGAAAGATACAGAATGATTTAATAGTAATTTTTTTTTTTTTTGAGACGGCATCTCGCTCTGTTGCCCAGGCTGGAGTGCAGTGGCCGGATCTCAGCTCACTGTAAGCTCCGCCTCCCGGGTTTACGCCATTCTCCTGCCTCAGCCTCCCGAGTAATTGTTTCAAATGCAATCTTATGGTAAAACATTCTGGTAAATGAGAGAAAAGCAAGTATTTGGAGGTAGCTACTGAAATACATATGTATTTACAAACAGAACTTTGTAAAGAGCCAAACAAAATAAAGTATGACTCACTGTCAGTAAACATTCCCTAAATGTCATTGCATTATAATGCGAGAGTTACTGTTGAGTTTTAATAATGTATATAAAATGAATTATTATTTACATTCTTCTTCAAGGCATTAAAAAACAATCATTTAGGCCAGGCAAGGTGGCTCGCGCGCCTATAATCTCAGCACTTTGGGAGGCTGAGGCGGGTGGATCACCTGAGGTCGGGAGTTCAAGACCAGCCTGACCAACATGGGGAAACTCCTGTCTCTATTAAAAATACAAAATAAGCCAGGTGTGGTGGTGCACACCTGTAATCCCAGCTACTCGGGAGGCTAAGGCAGGAGAATTGCTGGAACCTGGGAGGTGGAGTTTGCAGTGAGCCAAGATCACGCCATTGCACTCCAGCCTGGGCAACAAGAGCGAAACTCCGTCTCAAAAAAAAAGAAAAAAAGAAAAAAAGTTAAAAAACAATCATCTATATCATCTATTTAGCATACAGGTCTTTAAAGTCTAACAAATTAATTATCCTTTAATTTCTTGTCAATAAGTTGACCTACTTTTTTTTTTTTTTGAGACCAAGTCTGGCTCTGTCACCCAGGTTGGAGTGCAGTGGCATGATCTCGGCTCACTGCAAACTCCGCCTCCCAGGTTCAAGTGATTCTCCTGCCTGGGCCTCCTGAGTAGCTGGGATTACAGGCGCGCACCACCATGCCCAGCTAATTTTTGTATTTTTGGTAGAGACGGGGTTTCACCTTCTTGGCCAGGCTGGTCTCGAACTTTTGACCTCGTGATCCACCAGCCGTGGTCTCCCAAAGTGTTGGAATTACAGGCGTGAGCCACCCTACCCAGTCAAACTGAGCTATTTTTTTTTTTTTTTTTT